>NC_089250.1:17112760-17413260 GCF_963930625.1 Muntiacus reevesi | reverse complement strand
TGCTTTTTAATAATTCCCTGAAGGCAAGTGAGCAGGGTGTTCCTTAGGCTAACCTCATGTGTTTCCGGGATCATTGTCTTTCATTCCCTGAAATCCTTTGTCATGAAAATCATTGTTTAATGTATTTTGTCGGTGTTGTTTTTGCTTGCTCCACTCAGGAAGGTAAATCGGTAGCTGTTCACTCTGTGTTGGTTAGAAGCATACGGCAGCTGGAGACTGTTCATAGGATTCTTCTTCCTACTCTGCTTAGTACTTCCTGCTCATCCTTCATTTCTCAGTGTGACATCTGTTCCCCAGGGAAATCTTTCCTGGACCTAGTGTAGGTCAAGTTCTGTTATTGTGATCATAGAACTCTCTTTTCTTAGAGTTTCTGTCTGAGGTCATAATTATTTTATTTCTCTTTCTCTTCTGCTAGACTTCAAGCTAAATAAGAGCCAGGGGCATCTATTTTATCTGCAGAGCTTAGAATAATATCTTCCACATTATAGACACTTAATATTTGTTCAATATGTGGGTACATGAACATGAAAGGTAGAGTCCTTTATACTCAAAAATGACTCACATAAAAATTTTTTTTAATTTTATTTTTGTTTTCTTCATCATGCAGATTCTGTTAGCTTGTTGAAAATCCGGGATACAATTCTTTCGTATGAAAGATTAGTAGAACTTAAAAAAAGCCACTGTGAACTGCTTAGAGGAAAGATTAAAAAAATGGAAAGTAAGGTTAGTGGGCTACAGAAAGAGCTGTCAGAAACAAAAGAAGTGAAATCACAGTTAGAGCATCAGAAAGTGGAGTGGGAACGAGAGCTCGGCAGTTTGAGGTACTGTACATCTTGGTTTTAAAGACATATTTGAACTGTTGCTTTAATACTGTAGGGACATTGATGTGTTATAATTACTAATTTACCCTCTGGAATTTTACAGGGGAGAAAACGTCATTAGTATTGTGGAGTGTGATTTTCTTGGAAATAATATAGCAAGTTCTTAACAGTGAATGCTCCTAATAACTTAATGTATATTTTTCCAAATCATCATTTTCATGACCATACGGAAGTCCACCATAATGGAAACCTTATTAATCATTTAGAAAATTGACTTTCAGTTGTTTTTCACTTTTTTATATTATATTTAATACTACAAGAAATGTCTTTTCTATAAATTCATTTCTACTTTTCTAATTATTTTGAATATATTTTCTTTAATAATATTGTATTATTTGGTCAAAGTATGAGAACTTAAAAAAGATCTTTGGTCTATATTTCTAAACTATTCTTAAATAAGTTTATATTGCTTTACATTCCCACGCACAGATGTATAGAGTAGTCATTTTTCTCGACAAAAAAAAAAAATTTATGCATTTTAATTCTTAACCCTCTGCATGAACACAGTGAGAATTATTAAGTGCTCTTCATTGTATTTTACCCCATTTTACTATTTTAAACATTATGTAGAGGAAATGAAAGTTATTGTAGCAGTGAATAATCTCATGATTTTCTAAGAAGAGCTGTATAAATTTTACAGGTTCACCTTAAAGCAAGAAGAAGAGCAGAGAAGAAATGCTGTTATGTTGTATGAAAAAATTAGGGAGCAGTTAAGAAGAAAAGAAGACCAATATAGTAAAGAAGTTGAAATGAAACAGCAACTTGAACTCACTGTCAGAGCACTAGAAATGGAACTGAAGACTGTAAGAAATGATCTGCATCAGGTAGACCAATCTTTGGTGAAATTTTCAAATTTCTGACACTATTTCATCAATATTATTTATAGTGTCCCTTTAACATGTATTATTTAGGTTTAGAACAAAATTGTTATCTTAAGTATTAACTATGACATTTAGAGCTTAAGTTATTAATTTCTTGACATTCTTGGCTTCTAATTAGATGCTCTGTGTCTGTTTTCTGAGTGGAGGAATGGAGATAAGTCAAGCTTACTCATTAACATAATTGTTGGCATTTTTAATTCCTTAGACAAAGTAGTATTCTTTTTTTTTTTTCTTCCCCTACCTGGTAGGCCCCGCCCCTCTAAAGTAGTATTCTTAATTCAAATCCATGTATTAATTTTGGCTTTTTTATGTTAAAATACAGGCTAAGTTGCTTGAAACTGAAGGAACTAGTTAAGTGCTTTGTAAAGAAATTTTCCTTCACAATACTATGTCTACATATGTTTTTGCTCTGTGATAAATTTAGCAGGCATTTAAATGAAGATCTGAGTTACTCATGTGGGAATAAAAATCCTTGTGCTTAAAAAGGCTACTTCCTTTAAACAGTTTTTTAAATTTTCAATTCTCGTAATCTTTTAACTTTTCTTTCTTTTTTTAATGGTATGGGCCCAAAGCTTCATATAATGTCTCTCCAGGTTATAGAAGAGCGAAATGACACTCAGAAGCAGCTTACTCGAGAACGGAATGCCAGAATCTTACAGGATGGAGTTCTGGCGAATCACCTTGCCAAACAAAAGGAGATAGAAATGGCTAATAAGGAAATGAACTCTGAGGTATTTTCTGTAGTCATTTTCAAATATATGTGCATGTATCTGTGTATGTATATATTTTAAAAACCAACACTATATATCATAGAAAGGGTAGAGGATTTTGAAAGCCTGTCTGTTGGATAAAGTAATATTTGTAATTCAGATCCGTTTGTCTGCTGCAGACAGGCAGTGACAAATATTTTCCATAGGAATTGATCTCAAAGTTTTTGCGACTATCTTGGAAGAACCAGCACCCTGATTGCGCGTTAGGCCAGGTAGACCATATGTGCTCCTGCATCGATGGCGCTACCTAACCACGTCCCTCTGCTCTGGGGTGAGCGCGTCGGTCACCGCATGCCCATCCTCACCTCCAGTGTCTCAGTCAGAGCCCGCTCCTGGCTCCATTCTCATTTCTGTAACCAGTGTCCTGTCAACAGCCTTTTCACGTCATTTACAGCTTTTCAATTTGCAAAAACTAAACATCAGTTGTTAAAACATTTTTGAACACCTTAAAAAGTTGTTTCTTCAGAAGAAACTTATGAAAGTCTCCCCTACCCCTCTAAAGAAAACAAACTTTTGCTGCTAACAATAGATATTCTGGTTGTTGATAGCCATGTAATTTCCTCGAAAGATCATTAGGTTAGTTTATCACTTCCCCTGGTGGTAGGGAGGAAACTGTAGGCAGTTCAGAGACCATACTTTGGATGTCATTCTTCTACTTGTGAGAAAATGAGCACTCTGCTCTGTGATTATCCCGTTTAAGTACAGGGAAGTTTTGAAAACAGTGATAGGTATGCCATAATATATATTAGTGATTATTATTGTGTTTTTCATTGTATTTCCCTCATCTTATTATTTTAAACATTATGAAGAGATAATGAAAGTTACTGCTGTAGCAAATAATCTCATGATTTTCTAAGAGCTGTCTACATTTTACCTTATTTACCTTTAGTGTGTGTACCATGAGTGAAATAAGAGGCTTATTTTGTATTTATATGTTTGCACTAGAGAAGTAACTGTGGTTTGATGTAAGAGGACTAGTAGAGTCAGAAGACCTGGCGAAAAGCCTGCAGCTTATATTTTTAACTTCTTCCTTTCCAGAATTATAGCTAATGAGTTAGTTGATGTTTGTAGAAGTGCTTAGTACAGTTATCAATAGATATAATTCTTGTAATTGACTATTAAAATGTTAGAATGGTAGCATAGTCTCAAAAAAGATTTTTTATGAAATTTAATCTGTTTAAATATATATAGAGCCAAGGCTTTTACTGTGGGGTAGCTGTATAGATTAGGTATCAGATGCAGTGTTTCTAAAGCTAGCACATAGTGTTGTTTATTGAATCATAGTTGATTTACAGTATTGTGTTAGTTTCAGGTATTCAGCACAGTGATTCAGCTATATATGTATATGTGTGTGTGTATATATATATATGTATGTATGTATGTATGTATATATATATATGCACATATATATAGGGCTTCCCTGCTGGCTCATACTGTAAAGAATCCGCCTGCAATACAGGAGACCTGGGTTTAATCCTTGGGTTGGGAAGGTCCCTGGAGAAGGAAATTACTACCCACTCCAGTATTCTTGCCTGGGGAATTCCATGCGCAGAGGAGTCTGATGGGCTACAGTCCATGGGGTTTACAAAGAGTCAGACACAACCGAGTGACTAATACACATGCATACTAACACACACACACATTCCTTTTCAGATTTTTCTTGTAGAATATTAAGTGTAGTTCCTTATGTTGATCGTTGTTGGTTATTTTATATATCAGTTCAGTTTCAGTTCAGTCATGTCTGACTCTTTGTGACCCCACGGACTGCAGCATGCCAGGCCTCCCTGTCCCTCACCAACTCCCAGAGTTTACTCAAACTCATGTCCATTGAGTTGGTGATGCCATCTAACCATCTCATCCTCTGTCGTCCCCTTCTCCTCCCGCCTTCAGTCTTTCCCAGCATCAGGGTCTTTTCAGGTGAGTCAGTTCTTCCCATCAGGTGGCCAAAATATTGGAGTTTCAGCTTTATCATGAGTCCTTCCAAGGAACATTCAGGACTGATTTCCTTTAGGATGGACTGGTTGGTTCTCCTTGCAGTCCAAGGGATTTTCAAGAGTCTTCTCCAACACTACAGTTCAAAGGCATCAATTCTTATATTTCATATATGCTAGTGTGTATATTTTAATCCCAACATCCTAATTTCTCCCTTCCCGTACCTCCCTTTCCCCTATAGTGACGGTAAGTTTGTTTTCTATGTCTGTGAAGCTCTTTCTGTTTTGTAAATAAGTTCATTTTTAGATTGCACATATAAGCAGTATGATATAATACTTGTCTTTGTCTGACTTAGTGTGATAATGTCTAGGTCCAACATCCCTGTTGCTACAAACAGCATTTCATTCTTTTTTGTGGCTCAGTAGTATTCCATTGTATAAATATACCACATCAGATGCAATTTTTAAGTGTAGTCAGATCTATACATCTTTTGTTTAAGCCTTCCCAAGTTTGTTGTAATTCAAAGAAAAGCCTTTCCAGTTCTGAGGTCCTTGAAAAGTCTCTGGGGTTTCTTTTTTGCTTTCACGAATTAGTTGTCTTCAATAAACTTTTTGAACTTTGGGCACTTCTGCTTGTATAAAGTCTAAGGTTTGTATCGAACCTTGTTTTTTCCATTTGGAGACATACTTGGTATAGTCTTTTCATTGTATAAACATAGAGGTTAGTCTTTCATTTCAGAGGAAGTCATGAAATGTCACTTTATTGAGTACTAGCTAAAAGTCTCCTTTGTTTCACTTAGATTTCAGATAGTTGTGAAGAAGCAAAAGATCTGTTGCACAAAAACCACATGCTGCATGATGAAATTGCCATGCTAAGACTGGAGATCGATGCAGTGAAAAATCAGAACCAAGAAAAGGAAAAGAAATATTTTGAGGACATTGAAATCGTAAAAGGAAAGAATGATGATCTTCAAAAGGCAATAAAACTGAATGAGGAAACGTTAACACAGACTATATTCCAGTATACAGGCCAGCTTAATGCTCTGACAGCTGAGAATACAATGCTAAACTCGAAGCTGGAGAACGAAAAAGAAAGCAAACAGAGACTGGAAACGGAAGTGGAATCCTACCGTTCTAGACTGGCTGCTGCCATACACGATTATGATCAATGTCAGACATCAAAAAGAGACCTGGAACTTGCCTTCCAGAGAGCAAGAGACGAGTGGTTACACTTGCAGGACAAAATGAATTTCGATGTGTCTAACCTGAAAGAGAACAATGAGATGCTTTCCCAGCAACTTTCTAGAGCGGAAAGTAAGTTCAATAACCTAGAAATTAAGCTGCATCACACGAGAGATGCTCTCAGAGAAAAGATTTTGATGTTAGAACGTGTCCAGAGAGACCTAAGCCAAGCAGAGTGTCAAAAGCAGGAAATTGAACACATGTATCAAAATGAACAAGGCAAAGTGAATAAATATATTGGAAAGCAGGAATCCTTAGAGGAGAGATTATCTCAACTCCAGAGTGAAAACATGTTGCTCCGACAGCAACTGGATGATTCACAAAATAAAGCCGACAGTAAAGAGAAGACGGTCATTAGCATCCAAGACCAGTTTCAGCAGATTGTGAGGAAACTTCAGGCTGAAAGTGAGAAACAAGGTCTGATGCTGGAGGAAAGAAACAAGGAGTTAATTAATGAATGTAATCATTTAAAAGAGAGAATGTATCAATATGAAAATGAAAAAGCAGAAAGAGAAGTGAGTATCCAGAAGAAATTCTCAGTCTTCCTGAAAGAAAGTTCAAAGTGATTCTTGATTCTGGCTAAATGTTGAATCTAGCTGAATTTAAAAAAATACACAGGCTGTGAATCTATGGTCTCTAAACCAGCCTAAAAGCACAACTTGTATCCAGCAAATAAAAATAGACCCAAGAAATGCTTTACTTTGAGTAGAGACATTGTATTGTGTATGAAATGTTAAGAGATTCAGTTCTAAATTATTAATATAGACAATGTTGTAATTTACTCTTTTACGATAATAATTTTAATGTTTATGTTGCCACATTTCAGTATCATGATGAAGTAGATAAATGAAATGCTCAAACCTAAAATGAATATTTCAAAATTAAGCTTTAGTTATATGGATTATCTTGACAGTCAATTCCAGGTTTCCCAGATGCTATATTTTATATATTGTACTTTGGCTTCAGTAGCTTGTCATAGCTTTTTGTCGTATTTGTTGGTATAATTTTAATTTTATTCATGTCAGTTTGAATTAATTTGGGAAAATTTCAGCCTTGAATTATTTATTCTTATGGCCTCTCAACTCTTGAAAGTCATCTATTTGTCATTGAATCATAATTTGGGACTTGAGTGGTGAGCTTTAGCCAAACTATTCCTGATTTAATCTTCCCACTGGTTTTTATGCTATTTACTTAGAACATTTTTACAATCAGTTTGCTCATAATTCTCATTTTAAGGATCAATTACTATCATTTGAATACAAGTTTGTCCTCTAAAAATGAAGGGTGGCAGGATTCGTGAGCAGCAGGAATGGAGTGAGTCAGGGAGAGGGCTGCAGTCTGGAGACGGGTGGAGGCCACATTATCGAGGCTCCTTGAAGGCCATGGGAGCAACCTCAGTTTTTGAATTTCATTTTTCTTTTATTTTGGAATATGGTTGATTTACAATTTTGGGTCAGTTTCAGAGGTACGGGAAATTGATTCAGTTGCACACATACCCATCTTTCCAGGTCCTCTCCCAGGCGGGCGATTGCAGAGCCCTGAGCAGAGCCCCCGGGCTCTACAGGAGGTCCTGGTGCTCAGCCCAGAGGTGGGGAGGAGGGATGAATTAGGAGTTTGGGATTAACATAGATATACTACTAGATATAAAATAGATAAGCCACAAGGGAATGGCCTCATTTTTCTTCTAAGGAATCTATTCGAAAGGTCTGAGCACTGGATTGAATTTGTGAAGATCTGTGAAGTTTATTGAAGCCTCTAATAAAGAAAGAGGAAATATGTTTCCACAGTGTGGAATTTTCCACCACTTGTCCTACCTACACACCCATTTCTTTCTGGACGTGAGGTGGTGAAGCTCTGCAGATTTACTGCAAGGGGCAGGGTGTGGACAGTGGGGCGGCATCCTTTGTCTGAGTAACGTAATATCAGGAAGGCTGGAGGGTGGCCCCTTCTGTGTCTGTAACCAGGAGGAAAAAGAAGGTGAGTTGCTGTCTGTGGTGATAATTTTCAAAGTCCATATGTTAGAGTTATCTATTATTAGCATAATGTAATAGTAAAATGATTTGATAAACTCAGTGACAGAGCATCTTCTTAGGCAGTTGTGAGACAACTTCAACAAGAACTGGCTGACACCCTCAAAAAGCAGTCCATGTCAGAGGCGTCACTGGAGGTCTTGTCACGTTATCGTGCCAACTTAGAAGTTGAGGCACAGGATTTAAAGAAGAAGTTATGTCAACTCACAAGTCAGGTATGTATGAAATTGAATCTATTGACTGTTTATATGTAGGATAAAGTGTTTTAGGACGCTTGTTTTCATGGACAGCTTTCTTTTGTATTTTCATTGCAAATAATTTACTACAATTTTATTATCTTTATAATGCACTCATGTCTAAAACTCGAATTTCATTCTGCCATTTGCATTATATATATTTTCCTTATATTATTTACCCTTAGGAAAGTTAAGAATTGTGCAGCATTCTTCACAGAAGTTGAGAGATTTTGTTTCTTTGACGCAATACTTTTTTTTAGTGATACCTGTATTACCATGATAAGGCAAGCCACGTGAAATCAGAGGATGTTTAATGGAATGTTTCAGGAAATTATCATTTCTCATCTTCACTTTTGTGAATGACTGTAGAGTTATATATGTATTTATTTCATGGATTTCAGAATAAATTGTGTGGAAAGGTTAATATACAAACTAGTTGAAGTTAGGCATTGCCTTGTTTTCATTTTAGACATATTATAAAAGCCTGGAGGTATTCAGATGGTATATAGTATGTACATCCAAAATAGAGAATTAAGAAGATTATCTAGATCCTGCCATTGGATTTTTTTTAAAGTTACTGAAATATAATTCATGTATCATAATCCACCTACTGAAAATGTGTAGTTCACTATCTCTTAGTGTAGAAAGGTGTCACCTGTGACCCATTTTAGAGCCTTTCCATCACCCCAGAAAGGAAACCCTGCATCCCTTAGCCACCACTCTGACCCCCAGGCAAACACCATTCTAATGTCTGTCTCTGTAGACATGCTCGTTGGCGGTATTTCATATCAATGGAATCACACAGTGCGTGCTCTTTTGTGGTTAGCTTTTCTCATTTGATGTAATGTTTTTGAGTTCCATCCATGTTGTAGCATGTATCAGTTGTATTTCTGTTAATCGTCAAACAATAAACAATGTGTGGTTAAGTTATTTATCTATTCACCAGTTGATGAAGCTTTGGGTTGTTTCCCCTTTGAGGCTATTGAAAATGCTGCTGGGAACACTGATATACAAGTTTCTGTGTGGACATGCTTTTGTTTTCCTGGGGTTGGATCTTATCCTCAGAGTTAACTGGCTAACTGCACCTTTTCTTGGCCTTTGCTCAGACTGTCCTTTTGGTCTTCACAGTTTTGTTTCCTCTTGCGTAGCCTTCCATTTATTCAGACCTGGTGCCCAGTCTCTTCTATCCAGGGAGCTTTCCTGACTGTCCAGTCCTCATTAGGCCTTTCCTCTTCAGCCTTTGTCATCTAGTCTGTGAAGAATATTTGAGCCCTTAATTTTATGTTGTCATTTTTTTCATGAGGGAGAATCTTGTCTAAATACACTTTGGTTTCACAGGGAATATTTATTGATATTCACAATACTTGTCTGCATAAATGGAAAATATTTTAGCTTAACAGTTGTTAGAACACAAGTACTTTAAACCATACCAATAATTTCTTCTTGGAGATACTGGTATAGTAAAACTTTTATTAAGAAACTAAATTCTATTAGGCTAATAGAATAGAATTATTGTTCAGTGAAATGCTCACTTTTTTGCCTGACTCTGGAAGAAAAATGTAAATTTTCCTTCCTTCATTATGCTTCCAGAAGTGGGATTTACAGAATTCTAGCCTTTCACCAACTGTGAGGTTCTGGGGTTGGCTTCTCTGATATCCATAGCTTGTAACCTTAATTTTCTCATCTGAGTACTTGCTAGACATTAACAGTTGCTGGGAGTGAATTGGTTCAGAACTTTGATTTAGCAATAGGGCAATATTTCCATGGCAGTGACTTCACCCTTCCTTTGATGGTCATGTAATTTCTGCACCCCTCTATCCAGGAGATGCTATTTGCATATTAATCTGTGGTCATTGTCCACTGAGTAGTACATAGAGGAAGTAAGTTACAAATTATTCTAAGTGGAGAACACTGCTAGTTGGTTAGTGGGGTCAGTGAACATTTTTGAAGCACTGGATACATGTGTTCTGGGCCTCATGCTCCCCCATACTGCCACTTGCAATGGTATGGAGAGTGATTTCAGCGTGACTTGTGGTGAAGACCACTTCTGTTGGCATGACATCTGCCTGATATATGAAATTGTTTTGCAGATAAAATACAGCGACTGTAAAAATGCCAAGTATAAACAGTTCTTATTCTGTGTCACGTCCTTTTCTAAATAGTTTATGTATGTGCTTAGTCACTCAGTCGTGTCCAACTCTTTTTGACCTCATGAACAGTAGTCTACCAGGCTCCTCTGTCCATGGGATCCTCCAGGCAAGAATATTGGAGTTGGCTTCCTTCTGGCAATACTGGAACCATTTCCTTCTCCAAAGTACATTATGTAAACTCCACAATATAATCTTCCAAACATCCCACTGAGGTTGATGCTACCATTATCTCCATTTTATGGATGGAGAAACTGAGACACAGAAAGGTGAAGTGATTTGCTCCAGGACACACAGCTCAGAACTGACGGAACTGTGACACAGGCCCACGCATTCTGGCTCCTGTGTAGCTACTGCCTCTCACACTAGTTCCTGAAGCATCCGGTTGTCACCAAGAGCAGTGTTAGCTCTCGTAATCACTGGAAGATCTGTGGTGCTTTACATATGTGGAATTTAAAGTGATGGCCGATGTGGAGCTTGGAATAAAAAAAAAATTTGTTTACCATAAGGTTGTTTTCTGTCTTTCCCCATTTGAGTAGTTTATAAATTTGTGTGTTTATTTGAGAAAATCTGATTTAAAGCATGGATGATGTGTTTGGGTGCTAGAGGAGAGGTCAGTTACCTGCAGAGGCAGACAGGAAATATTTTCACTTTGTGGACTTAAGGTGTCTGTTGTAACAGCTCAGCTCTGCTGTGTGGCAGGAAAGCAGCCGTTAACAATATGCAGACAAAAGAGACAAAAACCAATGATGGTGGATTTACTAGGTTATCAGTAGTTAAAACAGTTGTTTTTTATTTTTTTTTTAGTTGCAAGAAGCACAGGATCAACTTACAGAGGCTGTGAGATGTGCTGAGAAAACACAGGATCACGTCCAAAAGTACGACTTAAAGCAGCGTAGAACATAAGTATAAAGCAGATAAACAGTATAGTATGAGAATAGATCAGTAGTGATAATAAACACATTATCGTGAAGCTGTGTAACATTTCAGCTTTGAGCTGTTTTGAGATGCATAATTTTCCCCCATTATTTCCATATTTTGCACATTATCCACAAGTGAAAAGTGAAAGTGTTAATCGCTCAGTCATGTCTGACTGTTCGCAACCCTATGAACTCTAGCCCTCCAGACTCCTTTGTCCATGGAATTCTCCAAGCAAGAATCCTGGAGTGGATTGCCACTCCCTTCTCCAGGGGATCTTCCTGACCCAGGGATTGAACCTGGGTCTCCTGTGTTGCTGGCAGATTCTTTACCATCTGAGCCACCAGGGAAAGTGATTAGTCACAAACAGAAAAACAGTACAGTTGCCAAATCATCTACTTTTCAAAATTCTAAGAACTTATGTGATTGAACCTGCAGATGTTTGTTCAAAAACCGGGTGGTATTTTAAAAATCTATGTGTGAAGGACTGCCATGACAGTCCAGGGGTTAAAACTATGCCTTCCGAGGCAGAGGGTGTGGGTTTGATCCCTGGTTGGGGAGCTAAGACCCCACGTGCCTCATAGCCAAAAAACCATAACATAAAACATAAAACATAAAAATATTGTAGTCAATTCAATGAAGACTTTAAAAATGGTCCACATCCAAGACAAATCTTAAAAAAGAAAAACCTATGTGTGAGAATAATTATTTTAAAATCTGCATTTTAGGCTTGAAATTGAAAATGCTGAGTTACAAACTACAGTCAAAAAGCAAGCGGGCAAAATTGAACAGCTTGAGAAAAACCTGTTAAGTACAAGATCGGTAAGTCAACATCTTAATTTCTGTCATACTGAGAAAGGATTTTAATTTTTTTACTAGTAATATATAAGAATATTTTGGGCAATGTGAAAATTCTCATTGATTAGCTTGTTGCATTTGTATTGATACTGCTCTTTACTAGCAGTGTGATTCCTCTTTATAGAAGAAATTGACTGAATTCATAAAATTAATGATTTTTATAGTAAGATTTTGGAGAAGGCAGTGGCAACCCACTCCAGTACTCTTGCCTGGAAAATCCCATGGACAGAGGAACCTGGTAGGCTGCAGTCCATGGGGTCGCTAAGAGTCTGACATGACTGAGCGATTTAAGAGTTGGACACGACTGAGCGGCTTCACTTTCACTTTTCACTTTCACGCATTGGAGAAGGAAATGGCAGCCCACTCCAGTGTTCTTGCCTGGAGAATCCCAGGGACGGGGGAGCCTGGTGGGCTGCCATCTATGGGGTCACACAGAGTCTGACACAACTGAAGCGACTTAGCATCAGCAGCATAGTAAGATTTTAATTTAAAAAATTGTGACAGTCCTAAAGCAATATTTTATAGACCACATTTTGTTTGTTCATTCCTCTCTCAGTGAAATTGGGGTTTTTCCATCTTCTGACTATTGTTAATGATGCTGCCTTAAACACTGGTACACAAATACCTATTTGAGTCCAGAAATTTGAGTAATGATTTGATTGAGAATTTTGAATTTCGTTTGTAATCCAGATCTTTCTGTGAGATTTTTGAGAATGAATCATTTTAAATATTGTATTTTGTTCTCTTCATTCAAAATGAATACTTTATATAGAACCATTTTTCTGAACAAATGTATTTTTCATTTGTTGGATTTATTTTTTTAAAGAGATGGGGGTTGCATGGGAATTTTTCAAAGATTATTTTAGTAAGCTGTGATTTAACAAAACCTGGACTATCTTGAACCATTGATGAAAATTATTTTAGAGCATCTCTAGAAAGTAAAATGTAAATATAGGCACTCTTTAAAAAACCTTCATTGGCATTAATATTTTATGTGTAAAAGCCTCTATTTTTAACAAATCAATGTTGGCAATTGAAATTCCAGAAAAGTGATGAAATGAAAAATCATTTTAAGTTGTTTTAAGAAAAGTCATCAATTTTGAAATCTGTTCTGGAGAAGGAAATGGCAACCCACTCCAGTACTCTTGCCTGGAAAATCCCGCGGACAGAGAAGCACGGTAGGCTACAGTCCATGGGGTTACAGAGTTGGACACGACTGAGCCACTTCACTTTCCTATTGGCATCAATGAGGTTTAAAAACTGTGTTTACTACAAATTCATATTAACTTGTGAACTCATGAGAAATAATATTTTTAAGAAAGAATAAATCTCTCTAGGTGTTTAAAAATAATTTTCTTAAATTTTTTTTTCTAAGTCTGAGGATGAAAATGAACAATTAAAGAAATATATTGAATTAAAACAATCTCTGGAAGATAGGTTGGACCAAGAAAAGAAGAAAAATAGTGAGTTAGAAAAAGAGATTACTGGGTAAGATTTTAATGTTTCTGATAATCTCAACTATTAATTAAAGTATAATTTTATTTTATTAAAACCTTAGACACAAATTCATTTTTATGTGTATTTTCATAATTAAACACATTATCCTATTTCAAAGTTTACTGTGGAAAGTCAGCACAATCTGAAGTGTTTTTGAGTGCAGCAGTGTTATACTTATCTGTAATGATTTCTAAAACTGTAACAACCGTGCCTCTGCATATAGTAATGTCACTCTGTTCTTCATCATCTATGATGAATTTTTACTTCTGCAAGGTATCTTTGTTCTTTTTGGTAATCCTGCCTTCTTTTAACTGTGTTCTTTCCCTTCATCACTCAAGTAATTTATTATCTAAAAACCTACCTGTGTTGTTGAACAACATTAAAAAAGTATCTTGATTTGGTTTATATTTTCTTTTTGCCCCAAAATTTTAGTTATAAAATATACATAGAAAGATCTATGTGTAACTTAAAGAATAATAAAATTAGTGACCATGTTTTGATCAGTAAGATAAAAAAACTGCTTCTGTTTTTTTGCTGAGTACAGTCAACCCTCATCATCTACAGATTCAGCCAAACCAAGATCAAAAGTATTCAGGGAAAAAAATTTGAGAAAGTTCCAAAAAGCAAAACTTGGATTGGTCTCAAGCTGGCAACTCTTTCCGTAGTGTTTACACTGTATTTGTAACTATTTACAAAGCATTTACATTGTATTAGATAATGTAAGTGACATAGGGATGACTGAAGGTATAGGAAAGCTGTGCTTAGGGAGACTTGAGCATCCGTGGATTTTGTATCCACAGAATGTTGGGGGATTTCTGAACCAATCCTCAGTGGATGCCAAGGGATGATTATACATAGGGTTCTTTTCTGATTCTCATTAATATTTTTCTCTTTTAATTTTCTCTACTTTGCTTTGCATTTTGTTAACAATGTGCTGGGCAAGATTTCAACAGTCTTGAAGAGACTGGTACACTCTCCCTCTCTCTCTCTTCTGATTTCCTTTCTGCTAAAGCTCTCAGCCTGGGTTATTTCCCACTTAACTCAGGCTCCAAAGAGCCTCCAAAGAGGCTCCAAAAAGTTTTCTTTTTTTTTTCAAGTTTCATTTTTTGGATTTTTATATCTACTTTCTTTCTTTTTATAGAGGCTGTGGTCAGTAGGACCAAACGTGTCTTGTGTCATTTTAAAAAACATTCATATATCATATCTCTTCATCTTTAGCTTGAATACTGATCTCTGGTTTATAACTAATGTTTAATAATAAATTAATATTTCACACTAGCATACTAAAAATTGACATTAACTTATTTATAAGAACTCATATATCACACACAATATATTTAAATGTGATAAAATTTTTCTTCATAATATTTATCTAAGATTAGAATTTAGTTATTATGCTTTCAAGGAATTTTAAATTAGAACAATGAGAAAGAATTATAATTTATAGATTTGTTTTATCTGATAGAACATATATTTGTTTAAATAATTATTAAATATTGGCTCTTAAAGAACTTACTCATTCTATACATTTCTACAGATTTAAGAAAGTCTTAAAAATGACAAGAAGGAAGTTAAATGAATATGAAAATGGAGAGCTTAGTTTCCATGGAGATTTAAAAACCAGTCAAACTGAAATGGATATTCAGATTAATATGCTAAAACATAAGGTAATTTTTAAACAGTTTTCGATCCCCAAAATCACTTACTTTGGGCGAATATAAATCATTCCATGCATTGAGCAATGAGACACAGATTTGTCTATTATTTTTTTAGGTTGGACACCAGTAAAAACAACTGCTTTTCCCTATATCATTTTTAGATAAAAAGGGCTCACTCTTAACTCTCTCTGTCTTGAACCCTGGCTGGTGATATGAAGTTGAGCGGCACAGCATTAATGACCCCAAAGCATCAGTTGTTTTTGGTGACAGATTTGTTGAAATCTAATGAACATACCATGCAGTTCATTCATTTAAACTGTACAGTTCAGTAACTTTATTGTGTTTAAAGAGTTATACAAGCATTACCACGCTAGGACATTTTGATCACCCTCCGAAGAAACCTTATAGCTTTTTGCAATCATCCTGTGCCAGTTTTCCCTTCCTGATCTTCCCAGCCTGAGGGAACCTTGACTCCACTCCCTGACTCTGTAGATGGCCCTTTTCTGGACATTTTGTGTCAGTGTAATCACACCATATGGGATCCTTTGTAACTGCCTTCTTTCTTTCTTTTTTTTTCCCCCAATTATTTTTATTAGTTGAAGGCTAATTACTTTACAATATTGTAGTGGTTTTTGCCATACATTGACATGAATCAGCCATGGATTTACATGTGTTCCCCATCCTGATCCCCTCTCCCACCTCCCTCCCCATCCCATCCCTCTGGGTCATCCCAGTGCACCAGCCCCAAGCACTTGTCTCATGCATCCAACCTGGAATGGCGATCTGTTTCATACTTGATAATATGCATGTTTTGATGCTGTTCTCTCAGATCATCCCACCCTTGCCTTCTCCCATGGAGTCCAAAAGTCTGTTCTATACATCTGTGTCTCTTTTTGTGTCTTGAATATAGGGTTATCGTTACCATCTTTCTAAATTCCATATGTATGCCTTAGTATACTGTATTGGTGTTTATCTTTCTGGCTTACTTCATTCTGTATAATGGGCTCCAGTTTTATTTATCTCATTAGAACTGATTCAAACATAGTCTTTTTAATGGCTGAGTAGTATTCCATTGTGTATATATACCACAGCTTTCTTATCCATTCATCTGCTGATGGACATCTAGGTTACTTCCATGTCCTGGCTATTATGAGCAGTGCTGTGATGAACACTGAGGTACACATGTCTCTTTCAGATCTGGTTTCTTCTGTGTGTATGCCCAGGAGTGGGATTGCTGGGTCATATAGCAGTTCTATTACCAGTTTTTTAAGGAATCTCCACACTGTTCTCCATAGTGGCTGTACTAGTTTGCATTTGCCTTCTTTCATTTAGCATAATATTTTCAAGGTACATCTAACATGTATCAGTATTTCCTTGCTTTTTATTGCTCAATAATATTCTATTGTATGGACGTACCACATTTTATTTATCCATTCATCATCTGATGGACCTTTGGGGTTGTTTCTACTTTTTTGGCTAATGTCAGTAATGTTGCTGTGAACATTTATGTCTAAGTTTTGGTGTGAACATATTTTTTCATTTCTTTTGGGAATACAGTTATAAATAGAATTGCTGTATTACACAGCCACTCTGTTTAACCTTTTGAGGACCTGCCATACTGTTTTCCAGCATGGCTGCATCATTTTATATTTTTATCCAAAGTGTGTAAAACGTTCTAATTTCTATACATTCCTGTCAACACTAGTCGTTATCTGTCTTTGTGAGTATAGCCATCCTAGCAAGTATGAAGTGGCATCTCGTGGTGTTTTATTTCTCTCTCTGAGGAGAGGACAATGAAGATTGAGTTCTAGATTATTAACTACTCAAAGCTACCCATCTCTTTTAGAATTTCAGTAAATTGAGATGAGGTCAAAAGTCTGATTTTGCTAATTAAACTATTTCTCGTTATTTCTTATAGTTCAAATCATATGTCTCATTGCTTACTAGTTTCATTGTTTTCAAACTTGAGCAGAAATTCTAAGGAGACACACCTGCCTATTTGTAAGAAATTGTAATTGAAAGGAACCCTGAAAAAACTTCTTTCTGAATAGTTTTTAAGTCTTTCTTCTAGTTATATGCTTCTTCTCATCAACATTATTTGTCATTAAAAATCTCACCCTTTATTATATTTCAGTTTATAAGAGACCAGTTTCTACCTGCATTTAAGTTATATTTCTTTACTCTTTTTCAAAAATCCATTTTTCTGTTTTTTCCTAATCAGCTTTAAGTTTAGCGGCTTCAATAAACAACAATTGGTTTCGTTCAAAATCTACACTTAGGAAAAGGTGGACAGGAGGGCTGGCTTCTCGTCTCCTCGGCTCCAGTTGGGGTAGCTCGAGGGCTGGGGGCTGGAATCAGGTGAAGGTGTATTCATTCCCATGTCTGAGAGATGGTATCTGTGGTTGGCTGGACTTTGGTGAAGGCAGACTAGTGAAACACCTACCCTGAAGACCTAGGTTCTCTTTGCAGCCTGGGCTTGCTTGCAACATGGGGCCTGGTTTCCAGGTTGAGAGCTAGGCAGAAGCTCTGCTGCCTTGTCTAACCTCACTTTGCAGTTCACGCAGCATCACTTTCATCATCTTCTGTTCAATAGGAGCAAGTCACTTTTACTTGGCCTATATGCTACCTTTTTTACAGAATACATTTTTTAAAACTTAAGGGTACATTTAAACACTAGCACAGTTACTCACTGGCCACAAGTTTTTATGTTCCTTCCATGTGAAAAATACCCTTTCCCCACCCATTCCCTCACAAGTCTCAGCTACAGTGTCAGGCCCAGACTCAAGTCAAGGTCTTACCATCTTCATCAGGTACAGATGGCACATGGGGATGTGGTTTCTGGGTGTGATTTCTTGAGTGTGACCCCGTGAGCACGCCACTCTCAGTACTAAGACTTGAGAACTAAAGGGACAAGTTATCTGCCACCCACACCCCCACCATTCTGCTGAGTGACTAGACTCTCCCGTTCAGAAATGGGAAAGGGGAGGCGCTGTAGTCCATAGCAGCTCTGAGGTCCAGTTTGATACCGCCAGCTCTCTGATGAGGACTTGGTCCTGCCCAGAGGAGTGCTTCTCCTTTGCTCTACCCTCTGAGCTCTGTGTGCTGTCTTTTTCATAAGAAATGACCTCTGTCTGTAGCTGAGTCATGTTTCTTAAGCCAGCTTCCTCTTTGTTGAGCTTTTAGGAAAATCCCAAAGGCCTGTTCTCATTTGTATGTCTTGGTCACTGTTAGGCCAAGCACTGTTTTTTTGCTGCCAAGGTTCTCTTTAAAGCTTTTAGTGTCCTGTAAATTGGATTGGGGTTCATGTTGTTGGAGAGGTTACCCTCACAAATCTTTTTTGAGAGAAGCTCTGCAGCTAGGGCTTCTTGTGAAGCTTTGTAGGATGATGCCTTTAAAATCCTTATGCTCTTAAGATCCTTAAAGGAATTTGAGGCACCACCTTAAGTCTTTCCAGGGCCTTAATGAAGGGTTTTACACAGTCTACAGGCTTCACCTTTAGACCATGTTTTCCTGACAGCACCCTAGGTTTGATCTTAGCCCAGAAGCCCTTTCTCTCCTTTAGCATCATGTGACAGCTGGACATGTGGAGAGGCTGTAAAGGGGATACAGATATTGAACCCAAATATAATTGAACCTGGTTCCTTTATATTTAATAGTCCTTTTTTTTTTGAATAGCTAACCCTCTCATTGATGTTCCTTTCACCTGGCTCGTAGCAAGAGTCTCCTTTCCCCTATGTTTCAGCGTCATTGTCTTCTCTTGCCTGGCAGCTGTCACGAGCAGCCTCTTCAAGTGCCGTCAGGATTCAGTTTACAATGTCGTGAAGCCCTTTGGGTTTTCATTTCTTTCTCTGCATCTGCATTTCAGGTCTCACCTACCTCCAGGTTGAAAGGCATTCTCACATCTTTTAGTTCTTTTTTAATGGTATTTTTAATATCAGTGTCTGTGCCAGTTATTTATTGCCAGCAAATTGTATAATAAACCTCGTCAAGGCCTAGTGGCTCAAAACAGCATTTACTTTGTTCACAAATTTGTGTTGGGGCAAGGCTCAGTGAGTGAGGCCAGCGCATTTCTTTTCCAGTCGGCATCAGCTGGGATGTCGTGAAGGTGGGGACCAGAGTCATCTGAAGATTAGTTCACGCACATGTCTGGCAGTTGTAGCTGGCTTTTGGATGGGACATATGTTGGGGACGGTCAGTGGGGACACTGACAGGTGCTCAGTATGTGGCCTGGGCTTCTTCGCAGCGTGGTGACTGATGCTAAGGGTGGGTTTTCCACCGGAGCAAAAGTCATATTCCCCAGACTCTGTGCAGTAGAAATCAGTTACTGAGGCCAGCACATATTTAAGGGGAGGGAATTTCAGAGAAAGTGTCAAAGAATTTGTAGACAGTTTCAATACCACCACCTCCACTCAACCTTGACTTACCGAGTAACCATTCTGTCTAAAGGAAAGTTCTTTCCAACTCGGTGTCACTGAAATTCCAGCAAATTTTGTTTGTTGTTTTGTTTGGTATGTTCTGTTTTCTTGTGAAAAGTAACAAATGGTTACAAGAATGAGGCATTTTTTGTTGTTGTTCAGAAAAATGTGTGGATTATCTCACTAAACTATTAGGAGATAGAATTTCTTTAACCCTTCGAATCATTTTTCTTTGGAATGCTGTTCAAATTAGCAAAAAGTTTTCGTAGTTCAGAAAAAGACTTATGGAATTAGAATCCATATTTACAAGATTTATTAATTAGAGTCTGATTTTCACAGTCTTCTTTTGAAAAGCGTTTATTAACTCAGCTCTATATGACTCAATACAGTATCCCTCAAACTTCTTTAAAACATAGGGCATTAAGATGGGGGGAAGGAGTAAGAGACATTCTATTAAGAGATGACTTGTCATTTATGGAGAAAAAGTAGAAAAGAGTGTAAAATCAAGTGCAGGTGTTGTGTGACAAAGATGATGACAGTGAAGAATATATTTTGTGACTCTTGGTGGTTTGAACTTCTTTCTTGATTCTCTGAGTAATCCCTAGTCCTATATTCTACAATACAGATACCATCATATTTATTTGATCCTGGGTTTGAGTTAGGCTGTGCTCAGTCCACTTGCCTCATTACCCAGCAGTATTGTTTTATTCTTGCAGATCGATGATCTTACAGCAGAGCTGGAAACTGCATCTTCAAAATGTCTGCACCTGAATGCAAAAAATCAAGTTCTTCGAGAGGAGTTATTGTCTATAAAAGGAATGCAAAAGAAATGTGAAAAACTAGAGAAGAATAAAAAGAAATTGGAGCAAGAAGTAGTGAACCTCAGAAGTCTTATAGAAATGAATATGATAGAACACAGTCAAGTAGAGCAGTATAAACGGGAAATTGAAGAAAGAGCGAGACAAGAACTCGTAGAGAAATTAAAAGAAGTCAACCTATTTTTGCAGGTTAATATGTTCATCTGTCATGTGCTTGAATTCACCTCATTGTCAATTATGTTTTGGATGTATACAGCTTATGTGTTTCCTCTATTTCCCGTAGAGCAGTTGGTTTGGTGGTTTTCTGGAAGGAAGGGCACACTTGTTTCTCCCTTTAAGTATTTCCGTTTCCATCACAGTTATCACCAAATTGACCTTTCAGAATGATTCTCACTAGAGAATCCTTTCATGTATAAGACCAGTTGGTATAAAAGAAGACTACTAGGAGGAAAAGAAAATATTGTGGTTTAGAACTGGTACCATCCTCTTGAATTATTTTCAAGTTGTCTTCTTCAAGTTTTAAAATTTTAAGTTGATCCTCTTATTCTTTGAATTATCAGATTATATAAGCACCACTCTAACAATAATTCCACTTTAATTTTATAATTCAGATTTAATTCACTTCACATTGGCAATAATTGTTTTAAACTTCTGCTCTCTTTTTTTTAACCTTTCAAATTGCTTTCTGAATCACAGACTCAAAACATAAGGGAGGAAATATCATTTTCCAGGTTAATGTTTATTTTTAAAATGTTACCTTTTAAAATTTGCCTTAGATACAAGCAGCATCTCAAGAGAACTTAGAGCAGTTACAAGAGAAGAATAATGCTTCCATAAGAAGTCAGATGGAACTCAGAATTAAAGACTTGGAATCTGAACTCTCCAAGGTGAAAACTTTGCAAGAAGATTCTCATAAAGCAGAGTTGGAAAAATATAAGCATCTCTACCTGGTAGAACTAGCAGTTAGAAAGTCATTGGAAGGTAAACTAGACAAGTAAGTCAAAACACAGAATCACAGAAACTAAATTTAGTTCGTTAATTTGTCTCTAAAGCCTAATTTTTTTAGAGCACGATTCGTGAGATTAGTAGGAAATGAAAGCTGACTAGATGGTCACTGCTAGAGGGCGCCCTAGGACAAGCTATTAATACTGTGTCCTTTTAGGTTTTTCTATACTGCGTAAAGGCATACTTCTGAAACTGGGGGCAATGAACACAGGGGTGAAAGGCAGGATAATTCACAGAGTGGCTAGAAATAGCATGGTGACCTGACTGAGGGGTGTGGAGGACTGAAAGGGCAGATCTCAGACCTCCAGGGCTGAGTTCAGCTTTCCCCAGTGTCTGAAAGCAGAGCTTTCCCAGGAAACCTTTCATAAGCCAAAACAGCATAAAGCAAAGAAGGGACCCGAGGACATGTTTGGCTAGTCAGTACATAAAATGAGTATGCACAAGTGAAGCAGATAGGTAACTTGACCTGAGATGTGGCGTGTGGCTCCTGGGAAGGTGGTCAGTGGGGCCAGTCTTCCTGCTTGGGGAGCGCGATGCCTCTCTCTGTAAAACGTACACTGAACCTTTTTATATGAAACCAAAAAGCCTCTTCAAAAAATTTTTTTTGCTATTTTGATCAAAATATCTATCAAAAACAGATGCTGATATAGGCCTTTCCTATAAGTGAAGTAACGTAAAGTGCACTTTGGAACAGCAGAGGATACTTGTAGTTGTTCCTGGGGTTGTTTTAGCTCTTCTCAGTTACCCATTTACTTTGTTGTCCTCCCCTCAAGATTGTGACTCTAGATGATATCTCAGAGCCAAATGCTTAATTTCTCCAAGGTCGTGAGTGACACTTGTACACAAGGGTGGTGAAAGCAAATGCTTGAAGGCGGCTTTGTGGGAGGCGTGTCTCTTCACCCCTGAACTGTTTCCTGGGGGCATTCGTGTCCCAGAGGCAGCAGGGGTCACTGTGGGCCCACCTCCCTTTCTCTCTGACGCCCATTCTCTCCTCTCCCAGCGGTGACTTGTTACCTGGGGAGCCCCAGAGACGTGCACTTCTTTAGAACAAGGTCAGAGCTGTCACTGTTTACAGGAGGCCCGCTCTATGTGTTCAGGGTTCAAACAGTTTAATGGGAATTCCGTTTACTATACGGCAACTTAAAAAAAAGCAAATCATTTAGGGAAACATGAGCAAGGTTGGTGTTTTCCATCTTCCCCAGGACTCATGAGAGGCTGGCAGAGATCAGCACCAAACTTGAGGTGGAGAAGCAGCAGAACAGATCTTTACTCAGCACTCTTAGCACGAGGCCAGTCCTGGAGCCCCCTTGTGTTGGAAATTTCAATAATCCTTTAGTGCTCAATGGAAATCTTACTTCACGAACAAATGGAGGGTTTTCTACCTCAATTCCACGCCCTTCAAATGACAGCATGGAGACTTACTTGACCAAGGTTAGTTATCTTTTTTCACTAGGTTTCAGATTTCTGATATGAATGATCCTTGTTTTTAATTTGGTGAACTTCTGAGTTGTTTATTTGATGCACCCTAAGTAAAAGTCATAATTAGCTGTGCTAATAAAGGAGACAGAAATTTTATGATTTTTTTGTCCCAGAGTTCTTGATTTTAAGAGATACTTACTAAACTATTAAATTTCTCAAAAAGCTATGTTTAAATTCTACTTTAGAAACAAAATCTTATTGCCTAGTATCCAAAAGTATTCTTTTAGATGTTTCACTTCCTTTCTAATTGATTTCAGTTGGCAATGGTTCATAATCATTTCCAAGCTCTGCTGTATGCAACGAAGTTTTTCTACCTCTAAGCATAAGTGAATCACTGGCATCTGAACACTAACCACATATGGATGCTTTTTGTTTTAAGGAATCCTAGATAAATCCTTTTTATAAATTAAATAAGCTTATAGTACTAAACCAAAACATTAATTTCTAGTTTTAGCTTAACATTTTTTGTCATTTTCTTACATAAAACTTGTCATTTCTTACAAAAATGACATTTTTGTCATTTTCTTTAATTACTATTTTACCTATAGCATTTTTTTAATTAAAAAAAATCTTGCTGAGCATTTGTAGAATATGTCTATATTTGTAGTATATTCAAACATTTAAAAATTATAAATGAAACTCACTTTATCTCTATCTTGACATCACCTAGATGAATGGTATCTAAGATAGCAATGATGGGGAGTCTTTAAATTGCAACCAGTTTTCACTGTTTAATCATTGTGATTAAAATATCAATTTCAGTCAGTGCACACAGGTTTATGGTTTTGATGGTGTTTTCCTGATGTTTGTGAGGCACAGGAAAGTAGCCCTTGTTAAATGCAGTCTCAGCCTGTTTTCTCATTTGGCTTCTTGCCATCATAGGAGAGCGATCTAAGGTTTCTTTGACAGCACTGGGGCTACGTTGGGTCCTAGTTCTTGAGAGCCGTGAACCTGGAGGACGTGCTTTAGCTGTGCAGTCACAGCGGGCCTCCGAACACTTCATCCCAAGTCAGACACTGCCCCACGCAGGCCTAAGAGGAGGAAGCAAATGCTTGACCCCCGTCCCAGGGGCGGGCTGCCTACTGCAGACCCAAGTTCACGGTGCTGTGAGCACGTAACATCTTGTCAAAGAAGAGATTTGGAACCAAGCAAGCACTTTGGGAGAAGTTCCTTCTCCCAAACTCACCCATTTTGTAACTCTCCTCACCTCTCATAAGGAGGATAGGAGTAGAAGTCCTCACCTTGGAACTTTTCTCCTTCAAGTTCCCTGTCGTGTGTTTTTAAAAAATTTATGCTTTATAAATTAACTGTATCAACTGACTGCTACATATAGGAGTTTGACAATAATTTATTCTTGTTTTTGCCTTTAAAACATGATTTAGTTAGAAAGCTCCTATGTCATGTCATGCCGCAAGTCTTGTTGAACTATGTAAGAAGACTTTACATATTGATTTTCTCTACGTTATAGTTAAAAATCTATGTGTTTTTTATTAATCTGAGGAAGTAGCTGGCATAGGACCCTGGACTCAGTAAGAAAGTCATTGGCTTTTTTACTTCTTTTGTAGAATTACGAACTTTGCCTAAATCATGACCCTCATACCTTAAAAAAAGTTGTGGTTTTTTTTTTTCAAAGAAAACAACCTTTCTTTTAAAAAAAAAAACCTTTTGTGGGAACCATATTACATAAAACGGAGACAAGTATAAAGCCTTTTAGCCAAAGGAATGGCCAGAGGTCCTGCACTTGTGACTTCTCCGCCCCTCAACCCTGCAATGATCCCTGTGGGACCTACCACATCTGTGGGACATAGCTCGGAAATGAACACTTATGAGAGAATCCTTCTCACTAAACACCTTTAGAATAAAAACTTGCTGGTACCTTGTTTTCTTGTGTATAATTTTCTCACCTTTCTGTGCTTTCGTGAAATGGAGAAGTTTAAAGAAAATTGCATATGTGTTCTCCTTAATAACATTCGACTCAAACTACTTCGTCCATTTGAACAGGATCCTCACCTAGAAATCAAAATAAAGGTCTTGGAAGTATGTATTTAGGGCAGGAGCTGTGAGGGGGAGAAGATAGTAATCTTGTGGGTCATTCCTAGGATTATGGATCATTCTCTAATTTGAAATTATGTGTACTCCATAGACTGATATTTATTGTACTTTTTATCAGATTAAATAACGTTCCATATATATGTTCTCTGTTGTCTATAAGTGGAATAAGTAGGAATTCATTTTCTTTATGTGATTATTTTCTACTTAAGTAATCTTCAAGTTAGGTCTAGTCTCTAAAAGTATTATTTAAATGTCACATTTAGTAAGCTGTATAACATTCCTATGATAATATCTCTTGCTTAAGTTAAAGATAAATCATATTTGACTTATTTCAGATGCGGCAGGAATTGGACAGGAGTATAACTAGAGAACTAAGAGAAGGTATGTTGCCAAAATGTATGAATTAAATTTAGACATTGATTTCTGAAATAGACTGTAAACAGTAAATGGCATCTCTTTCCATTGTTTGGATAACAGATACTATGTTGAATATTTTTTCTTATCCATAGCTAATGAAAAATGTAAAAGCATGAGCAGTCATAGTGAAAAATATTCTTCTTCCTCATTTATCCATCATGTTCCATAGTTTTAAAAAAAATCTCCAAAGGTCTATGTATTTCTGTGTATTTCGGGCTGTATCCTTCCTCTGCTGCTGCCATCACTGTGGAACTGTCCGTCTGCACCCTGACGCCATTCTCAGGAAGCATGGCGTCCACACTGTCTCAGCGCTGGTATCGGTTAAGGCTAGAATACCCAGACTCAGGCAGTCATGTTTGCATAGCTGTTACCTGATGGCTGCCTTTATAATTTCTGTGTCATTGACTTTGTCACTAGTTTATCTCTTGCCCTCAGGAAAAGCTCCAAACACCCGCATCAATTTGAGTCCTTCGAAAGTAGTTGGCCTTATCTCTTTACCACCTTACTCTGCCCCGTAGCTCTGCATCTAACCAGCCAGACTCTGTAGGATCCCACAGATTCGTTTCCTCACCTCCGGTCTTTGTACGTGCTTCTCCCCTCCATCTCCTGCACTTTTTCCTGTCCTTCAGGCATCTGCTTCCATAGCACCTCCACCAGAAAGCTGGCAATACTGACCCAAAGCCAGCCGTTGCTTCTGAGTGTTCCCTGTGCAGTCTTGTATACCTGTCTTAGTATTTGTGACTCTGTATGGAAATTGCCTGTTTATCTGTTTTTCCAGTTTATGGCGTTATCATTTCTCAGGGTGGACTGGGTCACCTTCATCTTGTAATTCCAGTGTCACAGCACCTTAGCAGATAGTTATTGAGTAGATGAATGAAGAATGAGAAAGCCAGAAGCTCTGATACTCAGCCACATGTGGGACCATGGGCTGATTATATAATTGTAGTCTTGTATTTTGTTTTCTGTCATCTAGATATGTTTCATTTTTCAGAACACTTAGAAATATCTCAGGTTTTTGTTTTTATGTTTTTTTTTTCTTTTTTACTAATACTGAGTTAACTCAAGTATTTTAGATAAAGAATGTGATCCTTTTTCTTTCCAGCTGCTGCTGAATTTGAATCTGAGTCCTATGGATTGTCTCCTCTAGGAGCTACAGATGGGTCAAATTTGTATGAGGACCTACTTTTGAAAACATCACAAGAATATGTACAGGTTTTGAAGAAAAAATATATGATCTGAAAGATAAATAGTAAAAATTTCCCTTATGGACTGTTTTCATGACATTTTAGTTGTTTCTCATTAAACATGATGAGAAAATCTTTATTAAAGGGAACTATTTTTGTGTGTGTGATGAAAATTTGATGGTATTTAAAAAATACTACTTTTAAGTAGTATTAATACTACTTTTAAACAGTAGTATCTAAGTACTTTTGATACTAAGTATTTTCTCTGCAGCTAACTTACTTTTAAGTGATTTAAAAACCAGCACTATTAAGTTTTCCATATTCAAAATGAATGTGTTAGTCACTCAGTTGTGTCCGGCTCTGTGCGACCAATGGACTGCAGCCTGCCAGACTCCTCTGTCCTCCGCTATCTTGTGGAGGTAGCTCAGATTCATGTCCACTGAGTCAGTGATGCTCCCAACCGTCTCGTCCTCTGTGTCCCCTTTCGCCTCCTACCTTCCATCTTTCCCAGCATAAGGGTCTTTTCTGATGAGTCAGCTCTTCACATCAAGTGGCTGAAGTATTAGAGCTTCAGCCTCAACATCAGTCTTTCCAATGAATATTCAGGATTGATTTCCTTTAGGATTGACTGGTTTAATCTCCTTGCAGTCCAAGGATTCTCGAGTGTCTACTGTCAACACCACAGTTCAAAAGCATTAATTCTTTGGCAGTCAGCCTGCTTTATCGTCCAACTCTCATATCCATACGTGACTACTAGAAAATAGTGTATATATGTTAATCCCAATCTCCTAATTTATTCTTCCCCTCATGTTTCCCCTTTCATAACCATAATTTGATTTTGAGATGTTTTGAGTTGGTTTCTGTTGTGTAAATAAGCTTATTTTTATTAAATTCCACATGTAAGTGATGTGATACTTGTTTTTCTCTGTCTGAGTTATTTCACTTTGTATTGTAATTTCTAAATCCATCTGTGTTGCTGCAAATAACATTATTATTTCTTTTTATGGCCGAATAATATTCCATTTTGTGTGTGTGTGTGTGTGTGTGTGTGTGTGCGCACCACATCTTCTTTATCCATTCTTCTGTTGATGGACACTTAGGTTGCTTCAGTGTCTTGGCTATTGTAAATAGTTCTGCAGTGAACATTGGGGTGCATGTACCTTTTTGAATTATGGTTTTCTCCAGATATATGCCCAGGACTGAGATTGATGAATCATATGGCAACTCTATATTTAGTTTTTAAAGAAATCTTTATAGAGTTTCCTACAGTTGGCTGTACCTAGTTGCATTCCATAAGTAGTGTAGAAGGGTTCCCTTTTCTCCACACTCTCTCCAGCATTTGTTGTTTGTATATTTTTTGATGGTGGCTATTCTGATTGGTGTGAAATGATCCCTTAGTATAGTATTTCTGCATTTCTCTAATTAGTGATGCAGAGCATCTTTTCTGAGCATCCCTTCATGTGCTTGTTAGTCATCTGTAGGTGTTCTTTAGAGAAATGTATATTTAGATCTTACACTCATTTTTTGATCAGGTTGTTTTCTGATATTGAACTCTTTGAGCTGTTTGAATATGTTGGGGATTAATCCCTTGTCAATTGCATAATTTGCAAATATTGTCCCCCATTCTGTGGGTTGTTGTCTGTCTTGTTTATGATTTCTTGCACTGTGCAAAAGCTTTTAAGTTTAATTATATCCACTTGCTTATTTCTGTTTTTATTTTCATTACTCTTAAGAGGTGGATGAAAAAAGATACTGCTGTCAATTATGTCAGAGAGTGTTCTGCCTATATTGTCCCCTGAGTTTTACAGTACCTGTCTTATATTTAGGTGTTTAGTCCATTTTGAGTTCATTTTTGCATATGATGTTAGGGAGTGTTCTAATTTCCTTCTTACACATGTAGCTGTTGAGTTTTCTCAGCACCACTTATTGAAGAGACTGTCTTTTCTCCTTTATATAGTCTTGCCTCCAATATCCTAGATTAACTGACCACAGGTACTTAGGTTTCTCTCTGGACTCTCTGTCTTGTTCCATTGATCATTCAATATATTTCTGTTTTTGTGCAGTACTGTGTTTTGATTACTGAAGCTTGCAGAGTAGTCTGCAGTCAGGGTACCTGATTCTGTCGGCTCTTGCTTTTTTTTCTCAAGATTGCTTTGGCTGTTTGGGGTCTTTTGTTTCTATACACACTGTAAAATTTTTGTCCTAGTTGTGTGAAAAATGTCATTGGTAATTTGATAGGGATTGCACTGAATCTGTAGATTGCTTTGGATACTATAGTTATTTTGACAGTTATACAGTTATAATGTCACTTTCCTTTCTGTATTTATTTGAGTTTCCTCTCTTCCCTTCTTAGTTTCGGTAAGGGTTTATTGATATTGTTTGTTTCTTTCAGGCAATGAACTTAACAGTTCTTGCATATGAGCAGTGGGCAGTCTGACACGTCAGGCCTCTGTGCGCACGGGCAATGTGTTTAGAGGTGTCGCTTAGCAACGATCATTCTGGGATGAAAGATTCCAAACCGTTGAGCTTCCCAACTGGGAGGTTGTGGTGGGACCAGTCTGACTTATCTGTAGCGCTTGTGTTGGGTTTAGGGGACTGTGAAGAGCCGAGGGGGAGGTGAGGTGTGTTCGGAGTCCCTAGGCTCTGCGATGAAGAAGATTTTTGGCTTCAGGAGTAAGAGGGGAGTGTCCCCCTTTGGCTCCTCCATCAACCCGGTGAGAGACAGCAGTGATAGAATCAACGTCCGGCCCGGGTACCACATCCGAGACAAGGACCTCAGAAAGATCCACAAAGCTGCCACTGTGGGCAATGTAGCCAAAGTGCAGCAGGTTCTGTTTTTTGGAAAAAATGGCCTGAACGACAGGGACAAGATGAACAGGTAAGTGGGGTGGCAGGGTCTGGCAGAGATCCCTCCTGTGAGTTTCCCCTCCAAGGCTCCTGGATACCTTCCTGGGATCCAGCACCCCACAGACTTTATAGGCAGCCAAAAGCCTTAGCTGGTTTTTGACCCACTTATAATTCCCCTTATAGAGTACTTTACTGATAGTTTTGAAGTCATTTAACTGAATGTTGGTAATCACAGAAGTGAAATGAAACATGAATAGCATCTGTTTTTCCTTTCTTCCTCCTACTTTTTATTTGCATGGGTTAGCATGATGTACTCATGAATAAGAGCTCTGAAGTTATATAGCCTTCAAGAAATCTTCTGAACCTCCTGGCTCTCACATTTTTTCTCATGTGATTTATGAAAGCACTTCTTCATGGATCGCCTCTTGTGGATCATGGCAGTGGACAGATTTCTGATGTTGTCAATATCTTATTGTTAATGTATACATTTTTATACCATGCGGTTATATATTATAGAACACTGCATAGTGAGCAAAATAATTCCCATGCCAAATCAACTTCTGGATTAAAAATTCTTCAGATACAGTTCAGTATCCATTTTATATCAGTGTACACTTAGGTATATGCATTCTTCGCTGAAGGACCTTAGAAGACAGCTTTGAAGTAGGAAGCTGCCTGTGCCCTTGAATAGGAAGACATTTTCTTAGGATGTATGGTCTTTCTATATTTAAACCAAATCAACATTTCATGGTTTTAAAGATTTTGGGTTACATATGCTGTCTTTACTTGTTGTGATGAAATTAAAAGTTTTGTATAGTAGAGGAAGATGTGCCCTTCTAGATATCAGAATGTGCTGTACGTGCCCACAAAGTGTGCATTTACTAACAACTGAAAAGATAGAGAAGTGCATGGAAGAGAATGCCCAAACACCCACATGTATGTAAGAATTTAGAGCTTGATAATGAGGACCTTTTCTGTTAGAAGTGATAAAGTGTGTGTAGATGGTGGAGACATGACCTGGTAAAAGAGAAAAGTAGCTCAATTTTTATCTCACCAAAAAGTTTCACACTGAGTATGGATCAAACATTTCAGATATGCACAGTGAGAAAAGTACCAGAATAAAACTCAAATTCCTATTTATACATTTTTTTATCTGCTGACATAGACCTTCTGTTTTTTCTGTTTCTCCTGTTTCTTAACCTTAATTGTTTAATTGGAGAGTAATTGCTTTACCGTGTTGTGTTGCTTTCTGCTGTATGACATCATGAATCAGGTGTAAGTATGCACATATCCCTTTCCTTGTGAGTCTCCCTCCCACCCCAATGACCTTTCTGAGAAGGATTTCAAAAGTAAGAATTCCGGAGTTTCCTGGATTTCGGCACATATAAAAAAAAGAAAAGAAATCTGGATGTCGATTTAACATTTTAACAACATAAAAAATTTAAAACTCTCTGTAGACCAAGCTGTCTATAGGCAACTCGGATTAGCAGACAGGGCTTGTCTTTTTGGCACTAATAGGAATGTGCACAGATAAAAATGACTTCTCACTTTCAATTTTTTTGAGAATTTTTTTTGAGGATTGATATCTTCTGACAACTTTCAGCCTTTTCAGAAGTCAAGGGAATCTAGGGAGTTCCTTGGTCGTCCAGTGGTTAAGACTCACTGCTGTGGGCCCAGGGTTGATACCTGGTGGGGGAACTAAAATCCTGCAAGCTACCGGGATATATTGTACAACATGGGGAATATAGCAAATATTGTATAATAACTTTAAATGGAGTATGACCTATAAAAATTGTGAATCACTATGTTGTGTACCTGTAATATATAATAATATGTAATATGCATCATCTATACTTTAATTAATGGAGAAGGCAATGGCACCCCACTCCAGTACTCTTTCCTGGAAAATCCCATGGGCAGAGGAGCCTGGTAGGCTGCAGTCCACGGGGTCGGGAAGAGTTGGACACAACTGAGCGACTTCAGTTTCACTTTTCACTTTCATGCATTGGGGAAGGAAATGGCAACCCACTCCAGTGTTCTTGCCTGGAGAATCCCAGGGACGGTGGAGCCTGGTGGGCTGCCGTCTATGGGGTCGCACAGAGTCAGACACGACTGAAGTGACTTAGCAGCAGCAGCAGCATAGTTTAATTAAAAAGAAGCAACCTTAGACAAAAAGAGCTTATGGTAATTAGATCAACAGGAGAAATGAGAAATGAACAAAAATGCTACCAATTATAGTTGTACAGACATTGTGAATTATAAATTTCATTCCAATATCAGAGATGTTAAAATGTGAGAAAATGAACATATTAGAATCACTGAAGTACAATGTTGTCTCTAATCCTCAAAATATATCTGCAAAGGAGGTGTGATCCCTTTGACTTCATGGAGTTTTGTCCTTATAAAATAGTAGTAATAGTAATAAGTATGATTATATTACCTAACAATTACTGAGCTGTTCCCTGTGCCAGGAACGGTTCTAAACTCTTTGCATGGATCTCATTTAAGCATCGCAGTGGTGTCCTGTGACAGAACTGCTTCTCTCTCTCCATTCTGTTGATGAAGAAATTGAGGCACAAAGAGGCTGAGCAACAGCTAATAAGTGACAGAGTGAAAGTCAAATTCAAACCCATGTTGAGCTGAATCTCAAGGTCAAGGTCATTCTATTCAAGTAGATTGTTCTTTCATTACTGTGGTAAGAAGAGCTAATGCTAATATATAATGTTCTTCTCCAGAAGGAAATGAAATATTTGTTTCAGAGGGATAGGAATAGTATGCTGTTGAATGTTTTCAATGGCAGGAACAATTGTGTACTTTGAAACAGTAACACTACAGTTTCCTGAAAACTCCTCTTGCTTTTGTAGGACTGCCCTCCACTTGGCCTGTGCCAATGGCCATTCAGCGGTGGTAACTCTCCTCCTGGAGCGAAAATGCCTGCTTAACCTCTGTGACAATGAGCACAGGACCGCGCTGATGAAGGTATGGGGCAGCAAACCATGTCCACATGAGATGGATGGATTTAATTACTGAGGCTAAAAGTGAATTTATCTCGTTTAGATAGAGCAAACTGGTGAAGCTTGTGGACTGTGTATTTTGAATTCCTAGAATTGACACTGTGTTTCTTGGCACACACTGACAGGCCGTGGAATGCCAAGAGGAGGAGTGCGCGACTCTCCTGCTGGAGAACGGTGCCGACCCGAATGTCATGGATGTCCGCGGGAACACCGCGCTCCACTATGCCGTCTCTTGCCAGAATATATCACTCGCAGCAAAGCTGCTTTCCTACGACGCCGATATAGAAGCCAGGAACAAGGTATAACTCAACTAACTTTATTTACAAAATATTTGTGAAGCATTTTTTTAATCTACAAGTGTTCTGTTTATAGCTATGTAAATAGGTAAACTGAATAGTGTCCATCAGGACCTGTTACCATGGAAACAACTCCAAAGCCAATGCAGGGGGTGGGGAAAAACGTCGGAGCCCACAGAGAGGGCAGAGCTCTGTCTCCCAGCCACCCGTCTACCCCAGAAGGAAGATTTCCCATCAGAACGTGCCCGGGAGTGGGTGGTAGGCTCAGGGCGCACAAATGATGAAGGCCTGGGGGGAGTGAAGTGATGTGAGGAGTGGCTGCTTCCAGGGGCTCAGGGAATGGGTGCCCCTGGGGGTGGGCGGGAGGAGGAAGGAGACCCAGTGCCCATGAGGGGGAGCCGGGTGAGTGCACGTGGGCCTGGGAGGCAGCAGGCCAGGGACCCTGAGTCCTCCAGGACTCTGGGTTCTGAGATCCGACCAAGAGGGTCAGGTCATGTTTGACTCCCAGCAAGGGCGTTCCCTTGTGCTGGTGACCACTTGGTTCGCCATGTACACCTCGGGGTCTCCCGCGCTCAGCCTCTGGGAGCTGCTCGGCGGGGTTGCAGCTGAGCGTGTGATGCAGCGGAGCTGGTGATGGCGAAGCTGCCCCTCCTGCTCTTTCTCCAGGAAGCAGGTGACGTCCCGCTGCTGCAGCCCCCCAGGAGCCCCCTCCGCTCTCACAGGAGGGCTCCATTTTCTGTGTTTGGGAGCTGCAGCCTTCCCCGAGTGAAAGTATTTTGAAAGAACCAAATTGTCTAAGATTTCACTTTATGCATGATATTTCTAAAGAAGTTTTAGAGAGTAAAGCATTCATTCATGTGTTTATGGCAGATATTTGTGGTAACACTGCACTGGTTAAAGGTAAAACTCTCCAAATACTTTGTCCCCCACTGAAATTTTTTTTGATTGGCATAAAATAACACAGTAAAGCAAAATTTCCCTCTGAAGTAGACTTTGTCTTAAAATTCAAACATAACGAAAGCATTTTACAACATAATAGAAATCTTGCTGCCTTTGACAAATTCCCATTTTATGAAAGATGATTTATATAAACACGGTTTCTCTCTCACTGCCCAAGTCTTAAGGGGCAAAAGGAAAGGAAAGGAGCGAGCAAGTGAGAAGTGCAAGTCAGGCTGGAATTGTGGCAGTTGGGAAATGCTAAGAAGAGGAGTTATTTATTTTAATATTTATTTATTTGCCTGTGCTGGGCTTAGCTTCAGCATGCAGGATCTAGTTTCCTGACCAAGGGTTGAACCCATGCTGCCTTTACTGGCAGCACTGAGACCCAGCCACTGTACCACCATGGAATCCCGAGGTTTTAGTTTTTGCTTTTTATTCCCTTCAGTTTATATATTTCTGTAAGGTGCTTTTCAGTTTTCAGGGATAATAGTTGTTATTTTAAGAAAGAGAGTGAGTGAATTGTAAATTTTCCTAGATACCAGTTTTAGGAAGACTGAGGAAATCAGACTGGCAGTGAACAGGTGGCGATTAAGTGGGAAATAAGAGAGAACAAATAATTAACTGACATCTTATCCTATTCTGACAGAAACAGCCACTTAGATAAGAGTCTAGACTCTGCTCTTCAATCTAGAATGTCTTGATGGAAAGTAAGAGGTTTATAAATAATGAGATCAGGTTGCCTTTTGAGTTTACCAGTCCCTGTTCTAACACTGTTTACTGAGGAAAATTAAAGAATTTGCAGTTTTGATGACTCTTACCTCTTACACTTTTCTTTTTTTCCAAATCTCAAGTAATAGAAGGAATTGGCCATGTGGGTAAGAGATGATACTGGAGCGGTTGCTGCACTTACTCTCGCTAGATTGTGCTGGTGAACTGCAATCACTTGGGAAAAGTTATTTTAAAAAATTTATAAGCCTAGGCTGTTCTCTGAAGATTTTGACTGAATAAATCAAGGAAGTGTTAGACATGTGTATTTAGAATTATTTCCTTGATATTCTGATACAGTCCTTGATGAAGAACTATGGAGTGAATAAGTATAATTTCTAAATGCACCTATCTGAAAGAAAAGTAATCTCTAGAAGAGTTGGAGTTTGATAACTACTAGGTATTTCCGTCAGCTCCCTCCTTTCCCACAATATTAGCCTGACTTTTTCTCTGCCTCTGTGATTGAGAAGTTAAAAAAGTTTTATTGAAAATATCTATTGGCTTGAACAATAACTCATTTTCCTTCCAACCACTAATCAATCATTCAGTGACTCTCCACTGAATGGAGATTTGCTCATGGCGAAGTCACTTCATCTGTAGAGTCTGACCCTTTAAGGATTTTGCACCTTCTCTTGTCATCCAGGTCATTAGGTCAACAGAGGTTTGTTAGCAACAGGGTTTTCCTGAGTGCAGTAAGAGTAACTCATGAGCCTTTTTTGGTGTCAGCTGCAGGACAGACTCTTGCAGTGTGTCTGTTAGAATTGCTGATCCCTGGCATAAGCAGAGGAGAGCTTTAAAACCCATTAAGTTAGTAACAGTACAGATGGGAATTGTTTTAACAATTTAGTTTCAGCAGTCTTCAGACCTCATTATCCATTTGATTAACACTCTAGAAGAATTCTGGAGACAGATTGTAGTTTCAACAGGCAGTGGAAACATTCTTGATGTGTGACTTATGAGTCTTTTTAAAAGAATTTATTTTTAATTGAGTTATGAGTCTTAATAACCATATTTATTACATATTGGGACCCATGTTTTTTGTGAAACATATGATAGTAAAGAAAGGAAAGTTTTCACATACAATATTTGCTTTATACCCACCTGTTTGGAAACAGTGAATGTAAAGCCACAAGTGGGCCATAGACCAAACGTGGCCCTTGTATACATTTTGTTTAGTTGACACGCTGAGTCAACACTTAAAATTTAGGAGACTCATGCAGAAGTCTGCAGTTCAGCCTTCTCCAAGAACCAAATCTGGTCCCCCTTGAGCCCATCCTCCTGTTTGGTCTGCATGCAGAGGCCACCCCTTCCATATAGGGCATGTATTCTTGGGGTTACTGGCCTCACCTGGCTTTTTCACTTTCTCAGTTCCCCAGATTATCCTCCATAAACATTTGAGTTTCCAATTTTTGTTTTATAGTTTATTTTGATAAATATTTCCAGGTGTTAAAGACAATGTAAGTAATCATTGATTTCATATTTTGAAAGGATCTCTTAAGAATGGGATTGAATTTTTTTAATTAGAATTTTTAAATTGATTGTGGTGGTTTCACACTGAATATTTCTCAGAAACACACAAAATGATGAGAGAGAGCGCAGGGAGAGTTTGCAGAAGAGAAACTGCCCAAGAAAATGCTGAGCGCGTTTTTTGTTGGTAACTTATCTTGTAATCTTTAACTAAGAGCAGTAAAGCCAGTCAAAGACCAGAATTTGGGGATTGTGGAAGCTTCCTCCTGGAGGTCTGGAGGTAATCACATGAGAGTCACCAAGAAAGGTCTTTGAAGATAAGGTGGTGGGGGGGGGTGTCATTCTACGTGCAGATAGCATGTGGCTAATGCTGACCTGTCAGCCAGAATATCTAACTTAAGAGGGGTAGGGGTGGGGTGGGGGGCGGGTTGTGGGGAGCAAGCAAGGAGGAGAGAATGAGTAATATTAAATTCCAGGAGACATTTCTGAGAAAGCCGCAAAACATGGTTCCCACATTTGGTTTTTTGGAAAAAAAAAAAAAAATTTACTGTCTGCATGTTCATGTAGAGAATATTCCCACTGGACTGTCTGTAAACCGTGAGTTTACTCATGGTCATCCTTGAATCGGTTATGCACACTACAGATAATATATATTTCTGCCTCAGCATTGTTCCTAAAATATGCAGTTGATTTAGTAGCTAAATGGAACTCAGACCCCCTGCACTGGGAGCTGGAGTCTTAGCCACTGGACCACCAGAGAAGGCCCAGAGGAGGAGCATATTAAAGAGAAAGAAGGTGCACAGGGGGATAAAGAGGGGGCTCCCTTTTATTTACCTTCTGAATTATATGTTTCAGTTCAGAGAATCTCTTGCACGATTTTAATTTCAGTTTAGAAATAGGTTGACTGTGTACATTAGAAATGGTCTTCCCTGTTTTACAGTGTGACCTCACACCTCTGTTACTTGGCATAAGTGAAAGAAGAGAGCAAATAGTGGAGTTTCTCGTAAACAAAGGAGCAAATATACATGCGGTTGACAACTTGAAAAGGTACAGTTGTTCTTTTTCTTTTTCAAAACCTTAGTGCTGTTCTAGGGTGGTAATACCAAGATTAAATTAATAAGAGGATTTGTTTGTGGTCAACACATCACCACTTAGGTAGAAAATAAATTTTTCTGATGGGGAATTATGAACAACAATATATAGCAGGAATATATAGCAGGATTCATATTCTTTTATAATATTGACTGATATCATATGCAACCTGTTTTTTTTTTTTTTTTTCCCAACACAAAGTGATTTATTTCATAGCTTTTGCTTTCCTTGAAAGGATTATCCATTTTTTTTTTTTTTTTTCGCCCTGATTTTATTTATTTATTTATTTTTTTGGGGGGTTTCTTCACAAGTCTTTTTTTTTTTTTTTTTTTCCAGTGGGTTTTGTCATACATTGATGTGAATCAGCCATAGAGTTACACGAATTTTTTTTTGTTTTGTTTTTTTTGTTTTGTTTGTTTGCTTTTTGGTCCATTTTATAGTAGCTGAGGGATTTCATATTGGTTTTATTAGCTTTATAAAATATTGATTCTGCTTTGTAGTTTACCTTATGACAGTATCGAATTTCTTAATTCTTTTAAAATAATCCTTTAACCTCTACTTTGTATATATATATATTTTTAAAAGATGCATACTAAAGATAAAGGACTTGATTTGGAAAGGACTTTTGGAAAACTCTTTGGATTAAATTACTTTCTTTGAAGAATGCTGATGTTATTAGTTTGCAAGAGTCAGATACAACTTAGCGACTCAACAACAGCAACGAAAAATTGATTATTAATCGCTATCAGCAGATACTCTGGGCTCATCAGTTTTTATCGTTTTTTATTTCTAGTATATTTTGATGTTTTCATTTTTAATGCAGATAGAAGGAAGAAAGACAGCTATAATTGGATAAACAGTTCCTTTAACAAAGACAAGTCAGAGGTGGATGGTACAGACGAAGATGATGGGCTTTAGATTCAGACTGGGTTCAATTCCTAGCTTTCCTACCTGTTAGGGTTATGATCTTGGGCACATTACTTAACATCAGCAAATAAGTTTCCTGAGACAAAAGGCGAATAGTAATGCATCTTTCAAAGTTGGCTATGTGTAAGAAAGATTTTATATATAGTTTTCCATTTAGTGCCTAGCCCATGTTTGGCAACATCATTAACTGCCACCAAGACTATTTTTATTCCATTATTATTAATATTTTTGTTTTGAGCATGCAAGTAGCCTTTCCTTAACCCTACGTCTCGCTAACTTTGAAGTCTAATAGATCAGACTAAGGAGGAAATGGGAGAATTCATCCCTTAAGTAGTCACCTGCCTCAGATAAGTGACCTCAACATTGTTTCTTGTCCATCAAGGACTTTATTATTATTTTTAAAAAACATTTATTTATTTATTTATTTGTCTGCGTGGAGTCCTAGTTGTGAGGACCCTTTGTAGCAGCATGTGGGATCAAGTTCCCTGACCAGAGATGGAACCTGGGCCCCCCGCATTGGGAACGTGAAGTCCTACCCACTGGTCCACCAAGGAAGTCCCCATCAGGGACTTTTGAAATAGTAACTGCTGCTATGTGCCATCCCAGTGGGACAGGAGGCTTCGTTTCCATCCCTCGTTTTAACCTTGGAGGTAATTTACAAAGATGAACATGAGCCTGTAAATGGTCAGTTCTTCATGGAAAGGCAAGATGTTAACTTGGTAAAGTGTATCAAAGTAGTTGTTTAAGTAAGTTAACTAAACTTCCTGAGGCTGAAGTCATCTCTCTGTTGTTATAGAACAGCCCTCATGCTTGCTGTCAATAATGGATCAGCAAATATCGTCAGTCTTCTTCTTCAGCAAGGGGCTGACATCTTTTTTCAAGATGTTTTTGGATGGACTGCAGAAGAATATGCTGTTATTGGTGGCTTTAATATGTAAGTGTTCCCATTAAAACGCCAATTATCACTAAACTGCAGGGAAAAATAATTTTAACTATTACTAATACCTGACCAGTGAAAGCTCCAGTTTAGTGCAGGCAGTTTGGGAATAGTGGTTAGCTGTTCCCCCTCATGAGCTGAAAGCCAAGAAAAGGCCGATTAGTTACATGTAGCCGTGGGTTCGGGATTCTTTATCTCAGGACAAGTAGACCTTAATCCTTAGAGAGCCTAACATTAGCTATTTCACTCCCAGTGTAACCTCTCTGTATGGGGTCCAAATAGTGTCACAGTTGTGATATTTCTAACTAGTTATTTGGGTCTTGAAATATTCAGTTCAGCAGCAAATCCTGTTTTCCCTTGAGGACTTGCCTCTCTATATGCTCCTCCTGCTTGAATTTTCCAAGAACCTTGTGGATTCCCTAAGATCCACGAGACAGTCCTCCTCCACAAGTCATTTGGAGGGAAGAAAACAGTTCATTCTCATCATTCTGTTGCTTGTATTGATTCTACTGCTGCAGTACTGCTACTACAACTGGTCTTGACAGGGTCTCCTTGGCAGCTGGATCTGGAGTCTGGATGTTGCTCTATAAAGACCTTTAATAAAATCATTTTAAAAGGAAAAAAAAAGAAACTCTCCTACAGTCGGCTCACTTTACTCCCAGGCTGCCCCTGCGGGTCCAGGTTCCCCAGTCTTCATGGTGATGCACGTCAACTTCAGAGTCACAGCTTCTTTGTTTTTATACATGTGCTTGTCGCTCAAGTCACTGGTGCAGAAGTCCAGCACTCAGTTCTGGCAGCGGGGCTCCTGGCTCCCCCCTCACTCAGAACCCTCATGTGGAGCCATGTGTGAGCCTAGACCTTCACTAGAGGGGCTGTGGAGGCTCTTATTTATCTTTTCTGGTAGCCGATGTCAGTGCGAACCATTTTAGGCTGTCAGAGAGGTTCAAGCGCTCCTGCAGGGATTGAGCAGACTTCCTTTCCTCCGTGGTTTTTAGACCTGAACCTCCAGGCGGCTTTCTGTCCTGTGGGGGCACCTTTTCTTAGGTGATAGATTCCCTGTCATCCTTCCTAGGGTAGTGGGTGCCGGCTTGTCTGAGATTCCAAAATTACGGTTGGCCCCTCGTGGGATTGTTTCCTGTAATAATGAAAATCTTCCAAAGGATTTATATCTGCCTCCACCTTAAATGTTTTCAGAGTCTGCCTCATAAGGAGCCCATTCACCAGAAATCCCTAAATCTCAAGTAAGATAGTTGGAATTCAGAGAGGTAAGCCCTGTCTAGGACTTGCCAGTATCCACTGTAGGAGTAGGGATATGTCTTCCAAGTGAATTGGAGATGATCATGGAGACTAAGCATCATTGTCAGAAAGATCTGCTGGTTCAGAGTTTGAGTAGGTAGAGAAGGAAGAGTAGTGGTCCAGGCCAGGTCTTGGTTTTGATTAGTTTTCTGCTCTTGGTGTGATTAGCTGCAATGATGGGGGCTAATTATGTTATCTAATGTAGTGAGTTCATGTTTTATAAATAAATTAAGGTGCACATTATATAAGAGCTGAGATTCCCTAAATTACAAACCACAGAGAATAGCTAATCACCAGAATCAATCACAGTTTCGTGCAGCCCTCCCTTGAGTGTTAAACGTATGAAAAAACACACATGGGGTTTTACTTGGAATTCCTAAGTAGTTCCAGCAATAAAGTTCAAGAACAAATTATTCCATTCTTTGACTGTTTCTCCAAGGATATGGGGGGCATCTTAGCTCATTAAATCTTCTTAATCCCCTTGTGAAATAAGGCAGGAAGACCCCATTTGTGTAGAGGAAGACTTTGAAGTGAAGAGAAGCAGCTTAACCAGGAACAAAGAGCAGTTGGTTACAGAGCTGGGATTTTGAAGTTTGAAGGAGTTTTCATATGCCAGGCTAGTTAATTAACAGAGCTATACTGCCCTCAGTTCATGACCACTTCATCTTCCTTTTCTTTCTCCTTTAAATACATGCTAAATATGTTGTTGGATTCTGTTTGCTAGAATTTTGTTAAGGATTTTTGCATCTATGTTCATCAGTGATATTGGCCTGCAGTTTTCTTTTTTTTTGTGGCATCTTTGTCTGGTTTTGGAATTAGGGTGATGGTGGCCTCATAGAATAAGTTTGGAAGTTTACCTTCTGCAATTTTCGGGAAGAGTTTGAGTAAGATAGGTGTTAGCTCTTCTCTAGATTCAGTGCAAGCCCTATCAAGCTTCCAACGGTATTTTTCACAGAACTAGAACAAATAATTTCACAATTTGTATGGAAGTACAAAAAACCTCGATTAGCCAAAGTAATCTTGAGAAAGAAGATTGGAACTGGAAGAATCAACTTGCCTGACTTCAGGCTATACTACAAAGTCACAGTCACCAAGACAGTATGGTACTGGCATAAAGACAGAAATATACATCAATGGAACAGAATAGAAAGCCCAGAGATAAATCCACAAACCTGTGGACACCTTATCTTCGACAAAAGAGGCAAGAATATACAATGGAAAAAAAACAACCTCTTTAACAAGTGGTGCTGGGAAAACTGGTCAACCACTTGTAAAAGAATGAAACCAGAACACTTTCTAACACCATACACAAAAATAAACTCAAAATGGATTAAGGATCTAAATGTAAGACCAGAAACTATAAAACTCCTAGAGGAGAATATAGGCAAAACACTCTCCGACATAAATCGCAGCAGGATTGTCTATGACCCACCTCCCAGAATATTGGAAATAAAAGCACAAATAAACAAATGGGACCTAATGAAACTTTAAAGCTTTTGCACACAAAGGAAACTATAAGCAAGGTGAAAAGACAGCCCTCAGATTGGGAAAAAATAATAGCAAACGAAGCAACAGACAAAGGATTCATCTCAAAAATATACAGGCAACTCCTGCAACTCAATTCCAGAAAAATAAATGACCCAATCAAAAAATGGGCCAAAAAACTAAACAGACATTTCTCCAAAGAAGACATACAGATGGCTAACAAACACATGAAAAGATGCTCAACATCACTTATTATCAGAGAAATGCAAATCAAAACCACAATGAGGTACCATTACACGCCAGTCAGGATGGCTGCTATCCAAAAGTCTACAAGCAATAAATGCTGGAGAGGCTGTGGAGAAAAGGGAACCCTCTTACACTGTTGGTGGGGATGCAAACTAGTACAGCCACTATGGAGAACAGTGTGGAGATTTCTTAAAAAACTGGAATTAGAACTGCCATATGACCCAGCAATCCTACTTCTGGGCATACACACTGAGGAATCCAGATCTGAAAGAGACACGTGCACCCCAATGTTCATCGCAGCACTGTTTATAATAGCCAGGACATGGAAGCAACCTAGATGCCCATCAGCAGACGAATGGGTAAGGAAGCTGTGGTATATATACACTATGGAATGTTACTCAGCCATTAAGAAGAATTCATTTGAATCAGTTCTAATGAGATGGATGAAACTGGAGCCCATTATACAGAGTGAGGTGAGCCAGAAAGATAAAGACCAATACAGTATACTAATGCATATATATGGAATTTAGAAAGATGGTAACAATAACCCTATACAAAACAGAAAAAGAGACACAGATGTACAGAACAGAGTTTTGGACTCTGTGGGAGAAGGTGAGGGTGGGATGTTTCGAGAGAACAGCATCGAAACATGTATATTATCTAGGGTGAAACAGATCACCAGCCCAGGCTGGATGCATGAGACAAGTGCTCGGGCCTGGTGCACTGGGAAGACCCAGAGGAATTGGGTGGAGAGAGAGGTGGGAGAGGGAATCGGGATGGGGAATAAATGTAAATCCATGGCTGATTCATGTCAATGTATGACAAAAACCACTACAATATTGTAAAGTAATTAGCCTCCAACTAATAGAAATAAATGAAAAAAAAATAAATACATGCTAAATAAAAGTTTGTAGAACTTAGAAACCTGAAATGTATGGGACAAATGAAGTTTTGGTATTATCTCTGACCTTGTCTGAAATGATCTAAAAATTTGGTAGTTGTTTTTCATATTAGCATTAAAATCATATTTATCATATTTTTAATACATAGCATTTGCCAACTGATTTCTAAATATAAAGAAGAGAGACCTAAAACTCCTCCTGAAATCAGCAACCCAGGTACGTCATCTGATAAAGAATTACTCTTGGTGATTCTACCATAGATAAAGTAGGAGTGAGAAAGTTTCAATAATGAAAGAAGTATGAAAAAGTTAGTGTAAATTACATGTGTATTTTATTTTTTAAATTAATTTCTTAACAGTCTAGTATTCAGAATTGTTTAAGAAGTGAATTGTAGGTAATTTAAAATCAGAGATAGTATTGTCCGAAAAGAAATCCATGTATTTACTATGGCCCTACATTAGATCTTTGTGCAAATAAGAAAAAAATTTTTAGTATGATGTATATTTCATCTATAATTGTATTATAGCAAATTGGACTTCTTAAGAAAGTGAACATTAACTTTTACAAATGGTTTACATTTAGTGAATGAATAGTTATTAGTTACTGTGTAGTGATGGGTATCACTAAAAAAGTTACCATCATTAAAACTGGGAACCTCAATAATCCCTCCCTGGTAGGGTAAGAAATGATAAACAATAAGAACTGCAAAGCTGAGCCAGTGTGCAGCATACCAGTGAGAGATTATTTCTGAATGATACCTACCAATAGTACAGAAGGCAGAAAAGCAATGCCTGGTTGAGAACCAGTTATTTTGCCTATTGTTGTACTAAGCAGGTCTCTATTACCAGCTTCATCCAAAAAGAGTGAGATAGGTTGACTTTCTTAGGACCAGATGTTTACTTCTGTGTTGTATAATTGTCATGACAGTATAGTTTTGTAAGAACAAGATGTTCTCTTGCCATCAGTTAAAAGATTCTCATAATACATTTTCAAATAGATGAACTTGGGACTCTGGAGTTTCTAATAACAGCACTCAAAATGCGTCACATTAACAAAAACAGCGTTGGGTCCCTCACTGTGGCATTTAGCACATTGTCCAAGCTGTCTGAGGACACCTTTAACTAGTAAACCTCTATCTCATCAAAGGGTGGCTCAGTAGTAAAGAATCCGCCTGCCAGTGCAGGCGTTATGGGTTCGACCCCTGGGCCGGGAATATCCCCTGGAAAAGGAAATGGCAACCCACTCCAGTATTCTTGCCTGGGAAATCCCATGGACAGAAGAGCTTGGTGAGCTTAGTCCATGGGGGTCACAAGAGTCGGGCACGACTTGGTGTCTGAACATAAAAACATCCATCAAAGAACTGTAGGTTGGTTTAATATGTCAGAGGAGATAACAGAGATGACATTGAGTCTTGGTTTTCAATATGCTCAGAATAGAATAGAGTTGTCCCTGGTTACTTTCTGTATTTTTCTAAACAAAATTTTCAAAGAAAACATGCTTATTTATTTGTTCATTTGTTCACCAAAGAAATCATTATCAAGTGTCTTTTATGTACGAAGCATTGTTCTGATGTCACAGAGTGCAAACATTTAAAAATCACTGCCCCTGCCCTCCAGGCTCGAGCTTGCAGGACTCCTCTCCCCGTGGAGTCTCTGCATGTGAGTCATCCCTCCAGCATCAGATCATGATGACACATGTGACATGTTGTCCAGCAACCCCAGAGTCCATCACCCCCTCCTTCCTTCCCTCCCTCTCCTTGTTCATCAGCTTCGGATCTGATGATGTATGCCTTCCAACCTGAAAAAGCATGATTTCTGTCAACATTTGCCTTATAATGGGGAGGATTGATATAATGATATCCCTCACTAGTACCCAGAACTGTTTGGACCTTCCTGCTCTATGTGGTCCAGATACTCTTGAGCAATGGAAGGACATAGTCTCAAGAGATTCTTTTTAAATATATTAGTGTATGTGTGTGTATATATATATATATTTAAAACTTTTTAAAACATTCAGCTTATGTGTACCGTACTGCATGCTCCCCACTACAAGTCCAGTCCCCATCCTCACCACCCAGTTGACCCCCCTTTACCCATTTGCCCTCCTCCACCTCCCTTTCAAGAGATTATCGTTTCTAAATCTGGAATCACTACATCTTTCATCCTTCTCTTGCATCTGGAAATAGGGCCAGGAAGACTTTGTTTCCTATGTTTCACCAGCTCTGAAGTTCAGTGCCTATAGACCCAGCTTCCGTGTGACAGGGCGTTTTCATCCTGAACTGAGGAGCCAGGGCCGTTGTGTCATGTCCCAGCGAGACGCCTGTGTTCTCTGTTCACTGCTCCAGGCGTAGACGTCCAGAGATACTGTGCTGTTTAAGTGTGCTATGGGCAGTTTATAGTACTGATTCTATTAATGGTATAATATCGCTTTCTGTCAGTGTTCTAGAGTTTGGTTAGGATTATGGTCAGTGTAAACAGCAGTTCTTCCTTCTTTTTTTTGTTTTGCATTGATGGCTATAAAGGAGAGGAGTGGTTCTTAGGCATTAATGTCCTGTGAGTCTAGTCCAATCACTGTTCCCTCCAGTGTGGTCTCCAGGTATGGTCCAGAAGATACTTTTTAAACAGAGCATCAGTCTTGAGGTTTTAATATTCTGTACTTTTCTTTTGTTGATTTAAAATGTGTCTTACTTTTTTCTTTAATAGAGAATGAGAGTTCTAAAGAAGACTCTTTAAGCAGGTAGGATTTTATGGATGTTTTTAAGTTGTGTGTTTAAGTAAGAGAACATGGGGAAGAGAAACTAATGTGTTTGTTAAGCGTTCCACTCTGGGTTAGATCCTGCATTGTGTGCTTAACATTTGTGACCTCATAGAGTCATCACAGCAGCTTTGTAGAGTAGCTGTGTCCTGCTTTTACTTAATTAGCCAACTGTGTTTCAGAAAGTTGATGAATTGACCTGTGATTCCATGGTTAAAATGAGTTGACCTGTGATTTGACAGCTGGCCTGCCTGTTTCCCATGTCCACTTTTGTGTCCTTCAGCAGAGATTGAGAAGTACCCATGTAGCATATAAATTAAAGATATAATGTAGTTCTTTGACTTGTGTCCATTTTAAGTTTTAGACATTGCGGGGAACTCCGTACTCCCTTTGGAGGAAAGGGGAGAAGTGGGGCCTTCTCCATAAGTGATTCCCCTGCTGAAGGACCAAGATTACCATTTTTGATGGACACAGATTAGTTTCTGAACCAGGGACGGACAATGGAGAAGGAGCAGCTTATCCTTCTGCTTTAAGTCATCGGGTTTATTCCAGTTTGGGCAAACAAAAGTTATGTCATTCTATCAATTGGATTTTAAGTTCACCTATTAGGACTTGGTGAAAATAAATTATTTTCAGGCTCTGCCAGTATGTTGGCTGTCACTGTATGTTATGGAAACTAAGAATGAGCCTTAACTAGATATTTCATAGATTGGGAAAGATAGAAGCAGAAATAGGTGTAACTAAAAACTGTTTTGGAGACTCCCCTGGGAGTGGTTAAGGTGGTTAATAAGACTTCTCCTTCCAATGCAGGTGATGTGGGTTCAATCCCTGTTTGGGGAAGCTAAGATCCCACATGCCTAGGGGTCAAAAAACCAAAATATAAAACAGAAGCAACATGGCAACAAATTCAATGAAGACTTTAAAAATGGTCCACTTAAAAATATGTTTTTAAAAAAAAAAAAAAAAACTGTTTTCACTCACTTTTGTTGTCTGGTTTTGATCTAAAGGTTTTCCAGCAAACCTGGTGCTGATTTACAGCTTACATCAGATAACGACGTCTTAGACTTGGAAACTGAGGTAAAAAGTTCTGTTGTGAAATTAGTTTCCGAGCTCTGAGTTTAGCTTCATGTAGCATTTCCTCTTAAAATTCAGCCGCGGTGTCCCTCTCAGTGTTATAAGTTTGCAATGTAAAATTGGTCAGACCAAACTATTTTATAAACATATGACTAGTTGATTTTTTTTTTTTTTTACTTTGGTAATTACGGAAGGTGGGGTGAAGAAAAAAATGGGCTGGAAAATACATAGTGACAGAAAAATTATATTAGGAAAAGCTTTCCCACAGTGAAGGAGATATGAAATTTGGTCAAGGATAAAGAGCCTTGCTGTGAATTGTAAACCATAAGGATAGGACTTATGTAATACTCATACTGATATCTTTAGTGGACATAATTCCTTATTGTAATGATCATGGAATCTTCCTGGAGCCTTTCAGTTCCAAAACTATATAACCTATATCATCTAGTTTTTTTTTCCCCTCCTGGACACTTTATTTTGGTTTGTTAGAGTTGTTAGGAGGGTGGTTTGTTTTTTTGTTTTCTCTGTTTTGTTTTGGCTCTGCCTTAAGACTAAAATAATTGTTGACATGATGGAGATTTAAAATTAAAATTCTGTTTCTCAAAATCCGTATTATAAAGGGATTCCACTGTGTTTTCTAAAGCATTCCATTAAAAGGATATCCCCAACCCTTCAACTCATTGAAGAATACATGTTTTGCCTAAAATAATAACCAGCTGTAGCAGCAGAGACTTTTAATAACAGTAAGATAAAACTTACAACCTCAGATATTTTTTCTGTTGTAGTTTTTAAAAAACCTCCTCGGAGCCTTGTATCACATTCTGAAACTTCAGAATTCAGAGATTTTGTATTATTCTTACTTATATGTTCATCTTATAGACCCTGTATCAGTATAAATGAGTAAAGTTCAGGAAACAATTGTGCATCTCCTGGAGTGTATAACATAGGTCGTGAATGTAAGAGCCATTTTAATAGTTTTTGAATGTGAATAAGTGAAGAGACAAATGGATTTGTATATAATGTTACAGGTAATAGAATATACATAATATATCTGAGAAATCTGAATTCTGAAAATATGGCTTATTTTTATATTCCCTTTTTAATATTTAGGATGTAGAAGTTCAGTTGAGTTATGTTGAGGAATGAGGTCCTGCATAGCATGGAAATAAATAAGAAATACGTGATAAGAAAAAGATTACACTATATTTTTCAGTGTCCTCTAATTGTGAGCTGAGAATTTTACATTAAAAGTTGTTGACCTTTTTAGCCCCATCTTGTGTTCCATTAAATATTTCTTTTCAAGTGATACATTCTCCTCAGAATTCTGATAACCAGTTCTGTCACTTAGCAGCTGTGGGATCTTGGCAAAACCTGTCTTAACCGGGTTAAAAGTAGGCAGTTTTTAAAAGTAGGATATTTTCTTCAAAAGGGATTAGGAAATCTTCATGCAACTCATTATTGACATTAATTTTAGCAGAGCATCTCTGAGAGCCTTCCACAGAAGTATGTGGATTGTTTATCTGGAGCTGCTGGTCAAAGAGGAAAAAAGGCATTAAATGGACAAGTAGAAGGTAAGAACTGTATTTTATAGGAAAGTCATTTGACAGAACGTTGAATTAAAATGGGCCTGCTGATATATTCTAATCACCAAAGAACATCACCTGTCAGAGGCATAGTGAGGAAAAAGACAAGGAGGGAAATTGTGTATCTTATCAGGTGTCAGCCACAGATTACATTGAGAATCCAGTTTAAGGAGCTCAATTATTAGTTCCTAGACTTCCTCTACAGTCCAATGTTTAAGACTCTGTCCGGTGAAGACTCTCCAGTGCAGAGGGTGCAGGTTCAATCCCTGGTAAGGGAATTAAGATTCCATGTGACACATGACCAAAAAAAAAATTATTAGTTCTGTTTCAAGATACTGTACAACCTAAGGAAGGTCGAGAAATAAGAGGAAAGAGGGAATGGAGGATGAGAGAGGCAGAGAGTTCAGGGAGGAAATGAAGGAAAAGAAGCCCAGGTCTGTGGATGGGGGAAGGTGGCAATAAGTAATCAAGGTCTTTAGATAAAGAAAGAGTATTTGACATGGACGATGAATCTGAAGTGAGCTTCCAGCACGAAAGCTTGTCAGAGAAGAACAGCAGAGTTTTCCCCCTCATACTGGTTTACTTTTTGTTAGGAAGGCATTCAGAATTGAGGTTCCTAGGCATTGAACAGTTGTGCGTTATCCTTTGTGGAGGAGCATGGGCATACGTGCTCCGCTGTAAATGTTTGCAAATTGGTGTCATATGAAATGTTGCTGCTTTATAGGATGGTGTCACATAGGCCAACATAAGAGAACTAGAAAGAAGGAGCAAGCAGGCGGTGTGATAGGGAGATCAAGGAACCTACAGCCTGATAAACAGTCCACAGGAAAGTTTCTAACTTGTAATGCAGTTTCACTTTGGGGAGAAGTATTAGAGTGAGGAAGTTGAGGCTAAGATTTCAGGAGAATAAATTAAGTTGACGTCTCTGATAGCTCAGTTGGTAAAGAATCCACCTGCAATGCAGGAGACCCTGGTTTGATTCCTAGGTCGGGAATATCCTCTGGAGAAGGGATAGGATAGGCTACCCACTCAGTATTCTCTGGCTTCCCTCGTGGCTCAGCTGGTAAAGAATCCGCCTGCAATGCAGGAGACATGGGTTCGATCCCTGGGTTGGGAAGATCCCCTGGAGAAGGGAAAGGCTACCCACTCCAGTATTCTAGTCTAGAGAATAGTCCATGGGGTCGCAAAGAGTTGGACATGACTGAGTGACTTTCACTTTCAATGTAGAAACAGACTCTGTATAGACCAGAGTTTCTCAAATTTTAGTCGCCTCCGGACCTTGTGTGAAGCGCACATGCTGGGCAGGAGGTCTGAGAATCTGTGTTTCTGACAAACTCTCCGAGTAGCAAGGGTGTAGCCTTGCATTTAGAGAAATCTGGAAGAACACTGGATAGTGCAGGACATCACAGGATCAAGGAAAAGCATTAATCTGAGTCTATAGCCAGAGGGACGCAAAGAGTCAAAGTAGCAATTACAGGTGTAAGATACTATTGCTAAGCAAAGAGGGGAAAAGTGGTGGGGATGATCTATAGAAAGAATGTAAAGGGGGAAGAATTAAGACCACAGATCCAGAGATTACTACCCTTTGGATAGGAGAGAATCTAGTGAAAGGACAAAGGGAGGAAAGTAAGGCCTTAGGGAGGTGAGTTTGGAGTTGATGAAGAAACTTGAGAGAATTCCTTCTAAATGGCTTCAGTGTATTTGCACTGAAAAGAAATAAGATCATTGTTGCTCCAGAGAATACTGGAGGCGGGAGGGGGTGCTAGGAGTGGGGGAAACCCTAGCCATTCCAAGTAACTCTTAGGCATCAGAGAGTTGTATTGGTATTTGTGTTGTGTTGGTATTTGTTATTAAAATTAGATTAATTTGTTTATATTAATTAGATTAATTTGCTATTAACATTAGATTAATTTGAATATGGAGGCACTGACTTTTTTTTTTTTTAAGATAGCTTATTTTTTGAAAGTTGTTTTACAGAAATCCTTTGAAACGTTAGCATGATGTACCGAACCAATCTAAGTTTTGAAACAACAGGTTAATAGGGTTCATTCCCTAAATGCTAGAAATATTTTCAATAAATACTACACTGATTTGAAACATGCAAGATTTTCAATATCTAATAAGTCTGTGGCAATTAAATTTATTATTTCCTTTTTGATAATTGTATCTCAATATTGAGAATTTATTATACATTATTTCCTAGATGTGTTCTATTTACCTTCTTGCATGAGTGGATCGAGAAACTTTAAGATGGCTAAACTAGAGGAGCCAAGACATGTAGACATACCAACAGCCCACATAGATATGGAAAAATAATGAATATTTTTATGAGCCATTTTTCTACAAGTGTATATGCAAGCTAACCAGTTCATTACTCTTTCTCCAATGAGAAGTGAATTATACATTCTGGTGAACTGTCATTCCACTGTGTACTTCTTAAATGACTGGACAGATCGAAGAACATGATAAATACTTGTAGTATAATGTTGTAAATGATAACTGCTGTATTACATTCAAGATATACTGATGTATTTTACCATCAGCTTTCATGTTTATCTTCTTGGGGTCATGATTTGCTCCTCTGATTAAGATCAATTTTCTTCTCATCAGTCGTCATGTACACATTGGTCTGTGTGCTCTTTAATATTTTATAAAGTCATTGAAAACATAGTGTTACTTTTGAAATCTTAACTGTTTCATTAAACCTGTATTTCTATTTTTTCTTCACTATCCATTGTGGATTCATATGTCTGTTTTGCAGGTGTCCTAACATACCCCTAAAATCAAGACACTAAAACTGAATATATTCACTGCCAAGGCTGAGTGCGAGGATTCTGCTGAGTCCTAACTCTGCATGGATGTGCAGTTGGCTTTCATATTTATATATAATGAAGTCTGTATCCCTTTTGCCTTTTAGATTCTCCTGAGAAATATGCTAACATGAAGGTAAAATCATTTATGTTTTTATCTGGAATTATGAACTGTGGATTGTATCATATGTACATTATTTATTAATCAACTTGTTTCCAAACCCATTTAGCCTGCAGTCTTAGTGGAAGATTCTGTTCCTAATATAACAGTTGGAATGAAGGATTTTCAAGCATCCAGTTCAGGTAAATTTTGCAATACACACTTAACTCTGGAAAGAGGGACACAGAAATATTTGAAATGCTCAGTCTTCATACTGCTAACTTTTTTTTTTGCAAATTTAATTGAAGAATTTGACATACATAATCCAAATGTTATTGTTGGTATCCATGTTTTGATAGAAAAGATAGGTACAAGCATAAGAACAAGAATTTTTAAAATGTAAGCTTGAACTCAATATGTTTCTGTATATGTTTCGATACCCTATGGTTCTCAGTTTGGAACTTCTATATTTCTCAGGAATTCTCAGAGATTAATTATTAGACTCTAAGATTTTTCCAGTGTCCAAAGATGCTTACTTGATCTCTGACCTTTGCCTTGAGTAAAGTTTTACTTGCTAATATGTAAGTTATATTTCAGCTTATAATTATTTCATTTTAGTGTTGTTACACAGGTGAATGTAGGCCTATCAGATGTTTTGGTTAGCAGACTATGTGTGTGTTTGTGTGTGTATGTGAGTTTATGGTGTCTTTGATTATTGGAAAGAGGGGAAGTAATCATACTTTAATGACTATTTAATGACATAATATTTTAAAACAGTGATTCTGAAAGGTTTTGGCTTCAGGATCCTTTTATATTTCTGAAAATTATTGAGAATTCCAAGGAACTTTTGTTTTTGTCTATTGATATTCACTATATTGGAGCTCAGTTCAGTTGCTCAGTTGTGTCCAGCTCTTTGCGACCCTGTGGACTGCAGACACCAGACTTCCCTGTCCATCACCAACACCTGGAGCTTACACAAACTCATGTCCATCGAGTTGGTGATGCCATCCAACCATCTCATCCTCTGTCTTCCCCTTCTACCCCTGCCTTCAATCTTTCCCAGCATCAGGGTCTTTTCAAATGAGTCTGTTCTTCACATCAGATGGCCAAAGTATTGAAGTTTTAGCTTCAGCATCAGTCTTTCCAATGAATATTCAGGACTGCTTTCCTTTAGAATTGACTGGTTTGATCTCCTTGCAGTCCAAGGGACTCTCAAGAATCTTCTCCAACACCACAGTTCAAAAGCATCAATTCTTTGGTGCTCAGCTTTCTTTATAGTCTAACTCTCACATCCATACATGACTACTGGAAAAACCAGAGCTTTGACTAGATGTACCGATATTGGCAAAGTAATGTCTCTGCTTTTTACTCTGCTGTCTAGGTTGGTCATAACTTTTCTTCGAAGGAGCAAGCATCTTAATTTCATGGCTGCAGTCACCATCTGCAGTGATTTTGGAGCCCAGTAAAATAAAGTCTGTCACTGTTTCCACTGTTTCTGCATCTTTTTGCCATGAAGTAATGGGACTGGATGCCATGATTTTAGTTTTCTGAATGTTGAGTTTTAAGCCAACTTTTTCACCCTCCTCTTTCACTTTCATCAAGAGGCTCTTTAGTTCTTCTTTGCTTTCTGCCATAAGGGTGGTGTCATCTGCATATCTGAGATATTGATATTTCTCCCGGCAATCTTGATTCCAGCTTGTGCTTCATCCAGCTCAGCATTTTCCCATGATGTACTCTGTATACAAGTTAAATAAGCAGCGTGACAATATACAGCCTTGACATATGCCTTTCCCTATTTGGAATCAGTCTGTTGTTCCATGTCCAGTTCTAACGGTTGCTTCTTGTACTGCATACATATTTCTCAGGAGGCAGGTCAGGCAGTCTGCTATTCCCATCTCTTTAAGAATTTTCTAGTTTGTTATGATCCACACAGTCAAAAGCTTTGGCATAGTCAATAAAGCAGAAGAAGATGTGTTTCTGGAACTCTCTTGCTTTTTGATGATCCAACGGATGTTGGCCATTTGATCTCTGGTTCCTCTGCCTTTTCTAAATCCAGCTTGAGCATCTGCAGGTTCATGATTCATGTAATGTTGAAGCCTAGCCTGGAGAATTTTGAGCATTACTTTGCTAGAGTGTGAGATGAGTGCAATTGTATGGTAGTTTGAACATTCTTTGGCATTGCCTTTCTTTGGGATTGGAATGAAAACTGACCTTTTCCAGTCCTGTGGACACTGCTGAGTTTTCCAGATTTTCACAGCAGCATCTTTTTGGATTTAAAATAGTTGAATGGGAATTCCATCACCTCCACTAGCTTTGTTTGTAGTGATGCTTCCTAAGGCCCACTTGACTTCGCATTCTTTTCTATCTGGCTCTAGGTGAGTGATCACACCACTGTGCTTATCTGGGTCATGAAGATCTTTTTTGTATAGTTCTTCTGTGTATTCTTGCCACCTCTTGATATCATCTGCTTCTGTTAGGTCCATACCATTTCTATCCTTTATTGTGCTCATCTTTGCATGAAATGGTCCCTTGGTATATCTAATTTTCTTGAAGAGCTTTCTAGTCTTTATTGTTTTCCTTTATTTCTTTGCGTTGATCACTGAGGAAGACTTTCTTTTCTCTCCTGCTATTCTTTGGAACTCTGCATTCAAATGTGGGTATATCTTTCCTTTTCTCCTTTGCCTTTAGCTTCTCTTCTTTTCTCAGCTATTTGTAAGGACTTCTCAGGCAACCATTTTGCCTTTTTGCATTTCTTCTTCTTGGGGATGGTCTTGATTACTGCCTCCTGTACAATGTCACAATCCTCCATCTATAGTTCTTCAGGCACTCTGTCTATGAGATCTAATCCCTTGAGTCTATTTGTCACTTCTATTGTATAATCCTAAGGGTTTTGATTTAGGTCATACCTGAATGGTCTAGTGGTTTTCCCTGCTTTCTTCAATTTAAGTCTGAATTTGGCAATAAGGAGTTCATGATCTGAGCCACAGTCAGCTCCCATTTTTTTGCTGACTGTGTAGCGCTTCTCCATCTTTGGCTGCAAGAATATAATCAATCTAATTTAGTTATGGACCATCTGGTGATGTCCATGTGTAGAGTGTTGTTTTGTGCTGTTGGAAGAGGCTCTTTGCTATGACTAGTGGTTTCTCTTGGCAAAGCTCTGTTAGTCTTTTCCCTGCTTCGTTTTGTACTCCAAGGTCAAATTTGCCTGTTACTCCAGGTATCTCTTGACTTCCTACTTTTGCATTCCTGTCCCCTACAATGTAAAGGACATTTTTTGGGTGTTCATTCTAGAAGGTTTTATAGGTCTTCAGAGAACTGTTCAACTTCAGCTTCTTCAGCAGAAGTGATCGGGGCATAGACTTGGATTACCATGATACTGAATGGTTTGCCTTGGAAACAGAGATCATTCTGTTGTTTTTGAGATTGCATCCAAGTACTGCATTTCAGACTCTAGTGTTGACTGTGATGGCTACTCCATTTCTTCTAAGGGATTCTTGTCCACTGTAGTAGATATAATGGTCATCTGAGTTAAATTCACCCATTCTAGTCCATTTTAGTTCACTGATTCCTAAAATGTTGATGTTCACTCTTGCCATCTCCTGTTTGACCATTTCCCATTTCCCTTGATTCACGGACCTAACTTTCCAGGTTCCTATGGAATATTGCTCTTTACAGCATTAGGCTTTAACTTCCATCATCAGTCACATCCACAACTTGTTTTTGCTTAGGCTCCGTCTCTTCATTCTTTCTGGAGTTATTTCTCCACTAATCTCTAATAGCATATTGGGCACCTACCGACCTGGGGAGTTCATCTTTCAGTGTCCTGTCTTTGTGTCGTTTCATACTGTTCATGGTGCTCTCAAGGCAAGAATACTGAAGTGGTTTGCCATTCTCTTCTCCGGTGGATCACATTTTGTCAGAATGCTCCACCATGACCCATCCATCTTGGGTGGCCATGTAGGCTTGGCTCATAGTTTCAGTGAGTTAGGCAAGGCTGTGGTCCATGTGATCAGTTTTGTTAGTTTTCTGTGATTGTGGTTTTCATTCTATGTGCCCTCTGATAGGTAAGGCTTATCGATGCTTCCAAATGGGAGAACTGACTGAGGGGGAACTGTGTCTTGTTCTGATGGGTGGGGTAAATCTTGAATCCAATTTTCTGTTCGTGGGCGGGGCTGTGTTCCCTCCCTGTTGTTTGACCTGAGGCCAACCTATGGTGGAGGTAATGAAGATAATGGCGACCTCTTCCAAAAGGCCCCGTGCTTGCACTGCTGCACTTAGTGTCCCCATGAATACTGCAGCAGGCCCCTGCCGACCCATGCCTCCACCAGAGACTCCTGGAAAATAAAACTAAAAAACATAAAATACAACACACATGATCATAATGGCTAATTCCATTGGTCATTAGAGTTTTGATATCACATATGCTGTGTCTGAAGAACCCCACTGCGCACTCAGAACAGAATGAGAATGAAAGTGACGTTTAGTGTTGTTGTGAAAATAGTTCTGACCTCCTAGACCCCTGACGCAATGGGTCTCTGGACTTAGGGATTCTGGGGGCACACTTGAGAACCACCATTTGAAACCATTGATGTGGTTGGATGTGAAATGATAAAAGGGCCCTTGTGTTGACACAGGATTTAAAGTTTCAGTTTTACATTTCTTGCTTGTTTCTTTGACTTCTCTTAAGAAATTTAGACCTGATAATTCCTTTTTTTTAAAGCAATATTTTTGTGTTGTATTCATTCTTGCCTCATGGTGCTCTGTGCTCTTTGGATCCAGTGTGGTCCTGGACTTATCCTATTTTCATGTGGAAACAATTAGTGACCCACAAAGCTATCATTTCCTATATAACTTTATGATGTTTCTCCATGCCTTAAAAATTCAGTTCTGAGGATACTGATAATTTGAGAAAGACCGTCTCATTGTAATAATGTAGTTGGTGGTGGTGTTCAGTTGCTAATCATGTCCAACTCTTTGTGAGCCCATTGACTGCAGCACGCTAGGCTTCCCTGTGCCTCACCATCTCCTGGAGTTTGCCCAAGTTCATGTCCATTGAATCAGCAATGCTATCCAACCATCTCATCCTCTGCTTCCCCCTTCTTCTCCTGCTGTCAATCTTTCCCAGCATCAGGGTCTTTTCCGGTGAATTGGCTCTTCACATCAGGTGCCCAAGGTATTGGAGCTTCAGTTTCAGCATCAGTCCATCCAGTGAGCATTCAGAGTTGATTTCCCTTAGGAATGACTGGTTTGATCTCTTTCCTGTCCAAGGAACTCTCAAGAGTCTTCTCCAGCACCACAATTTGAAAGGATCAATTCTTTGGTGCTCAGCCTTCTTTATGGTCCAACTCTCACATCTGTACATGATACTGAAAAAACCATGGCTTTGGCTTTATGGACTTTTGTCGACAAACTGATGTCTTTGCTTTTTAATGTTGTCTTGGTTTGTACCATTAATTAAAGTAGTACCATTCATTAAAAGTATTTTTAAAACCATGGTCTCTAGAGCACACTGTATTGTAAGGCATAATTAAATGTAAAATAAGTTGGATGTATATTTTGTTAATAAAATATTTGTATGCTGAAAACAATTATCAGTAAAGTTATTATGGAATACAGAACTACATAATAGAAATGGAGTGAATCAACATAAGTAATACTAGAAAATTAAAAAATAGAAGAAATGAGATGCACTAGTTAAAGTCTCTTCATGACAGTGACGTGTAAGATACAAGAAGCTGTGAAGGACTTGTGAGTCTGAGGGGAGAGGAGGAGAAGGAACTGAATCTCCGAGGAAAGACTTCGCACACGTTAGTCAGAGTTGTATTCTTACTCATATTCTAATAAATGGAGACTTTGTTTTCACATTTTTCAGATTGGTCTTCTACTGCTTTGAGCCTCAGCAATGAGACTTGTCAAAGAGCTGGGCATTTGAAAGTTGATGATCAGTGTCTATTGATGTCACAATCAACGACCAAAAATCAGTCAACATCCACAGAATTTGGACAGATAATCGTAACAGATACAGTAAAGACGAATATTGCAGCAGTGTTTCTGGTGGGGAATTCCATGCTCCATGACCTGTGCCAGTCTCAAGTGCCAGAAAACAAAGAAAGCGAACAAGGTAAAGCAGAAGCCCAGAGCACTCAGCTGTCGGCCTCCTGGGCACGGCCTTAGCATCATTCTGACAGTTCCAAATTAGATTTTGTGGCAAAACCTACCTTGTGCTGACTCCTTTTATGAAGCCTACAGCCAATAAATACCTCTTAGCAAGATGTTTGCATTCTCCTCTGACCATAGTAATACAATAAATAACAGAGAGAATTAGGAGAAAGTAAATTCATTTTGGCTAGTATTTAGTATACACCCGAGAGTGGGTAGCAGGACTATATTTAGAACTCTGGGACTAGTTGGGAGACCTAGGTAGACATCTAGATTGCCCTCTCAAAACGTGACTTCGTAGCAATATTTTTATGTAGCTCTAAATTCTTAAGTATTAATTATCATTATATTCAGTATAACTGCAAAAGGAGCTTTGAAACCAAATACTCAAATAGTTCTTGTGTTTTCTATGACTTCATATATTTTAGAATTGGCTTTCCCAGTGGTAATGGGAGTCATGGGAAATTTGCTAAATAGTACCTCCTTCTCAGCTGTGTCCACATAGTATATCAACTTGTTTTATTAAAAATTTGTAGTGAATTAAGAGTTCACAAGGGATGTTGGTTTGAAGGAGTGCTGTATCATTTAAAAGCAGTATATAGAAAATCAATTCTGATTCTACTAGGATGCCCAGTCTATTGAGTAATCACGTCTAATAACGTGTTGTCCATAAATACTAATTAATTTAGTGCCTTTAAACAGGCATATGGTCAGGACTATAGTAAGAAATCATACGCTGTTTCTTTTTATACTCCTGTAGTTTTTTCGTTTCTATCCTCACCTTTGCATTTACAACAGATTCTCAGTTATCTCCTAGAATAGTGACTGCAAGCTCTCAACTCAAAGTGTTTGTCTTTTTTTTTTTTAATCTATACAGCTGAGTCATTTGCTCTTGTTTCTCCTGAACTTGGTATGTCCAGGAAACACAGATTCAAGTAAAATGGCTACATGAGTCCCTTCAACACTGGACAGTGTGAAATAGGAAAACTACAAAATAAACAGAAGCAAGTTCAGTCAGTTTTTGTTGATTGTTTCTCTTCTCAGTTGATACATTTTATAAAATACCAAGCTGAATCTACTCCTTCAGAGTCCCAGGATTTGTACATTTGTTGGTTTCTTAAAGATTTATTCTATACTAGACCCTGAAAGTTTTATATCCTAAATATTTCTGGAAACACTCCCTCAGTCCAGGCCTGCATCCTCTTTTTCCCCCCCTCTTAATGCCTTCAGATTCATCTTCCTTATTTTATTTGTATGCTCTTCAATTTCATCCCTCCCTTAGCATTTAGTCAGCAATGTCAAAAGCACACATGTTCATGAAGCACTCTGAATCACATTAATGTCTAGACCTCTTAAAGCGACATTGATGCTTTCATACTATGACTTCTGCCTGACTCTCCATCTCTAGCTCTTTCTGTCCTTTGTCCTGGAATTCTGAACTGCTGTTGATGCCCTCCTCACCTGTTCCTGTTGTTGTTTAGTCACTCGGTCATGTCTGACTCTATGTGACCCCATGGACTGCAGCACATCAGGCTTCCCTGTCCTTCTCCATCTCCTGGAGCTTGCTCAAACTCATGTTTATGGAGCCGGTGATGCCATCCAACCATCTCTTCCTCTGTCATCCCTTTCTCCTCCTGACTTCAGTCTTTCCCAGCATCAGAGTCTTTTCTAGTGAGTCAGTTCTTTACATCAGGTGGCCAAAGTAGTGGAGCTTTAGTGTTAGCGTCAGTCCTTCCAATGAAGATTCAGAACTGATCTCCTTTAGGATTGATTGGTTGGATCTCCTTGCAGTCCAAGGGACTCTCAAGAGTCTTCTCCAACACCACAGCAAATTCCTGTTGGCTGTCTATACCAAGGTGATTTTTAAGAGTTTCTCCTCTGCAGTTTAGGAGCCAAGAGGATTGCATGTGAAGAAATAATTTACAGTTCAGATGTGTATCTATCACTAGGAAAATCTAGAAGGATACACTAGAAAAATCTTTAAAGTACTAAGGTAGCTACAAGGAAAGAGATACCTCTTTATCTGGGGAAAGATACCTGTAATCAAAGACAAGTTCACAAAGCAGGTTGAGTCTTAAAAGATGAAAAGTAATTTGTCAAAGAGTACAGGGAAGCATTTCAGATTAAGGAACTGATAAAAGCATAAAATGTAAGAGGAATTTTGTTAACCATCAGTAATTTTGCAGTTGAAGCTTGGCATGTTGTTAAGAAGGTACTGTTTGGAAGTAGAGAAGAGGATGTATAGGCAACTTTTTATGTCTGTCCTGTATTTTGAAATTTTGTTTGGTTTCTGATTGTTTTGTTCACTGATGGTTGGATGAATCTGTGAATGAATCTTTGAGCTGCTTGTGTGCCTGTAACCTGGTGACATCTGGTATTTCCCAAATTGTTTGTTGAAATTTTTAGATCATTGGAAGTATTAAAGAAGTAGATATTCAGCTGAAGATTAAGGTTGACTTAATCTGTCATTTGATACAATGTTTTAGATCTACATTTTCAATGAAGATTATGTCTCTTACCTAAACATTCTAAGTAATTTTAACTAAACATGCAGGTTTGTCGGCAGAACTAGACTTGGAAATGATATCAGAGGAAGAACAAGAAAAACTTGATGGAATTGGAAATAACCATTCACAAGTATGTAAAACTGTAAATTTCAATTTCTGGTTTAATACTGTATGAGAAAATGTGTATCAAACAAGGCAAATTAGAATGGACAGATAAGTTAAAAGCCATTAGAAATGAGTTAAAGCAGAAGTTTGGTGAAATTTGTGAGAAATACAAAATTACCGTTTGTCCTGAGGAAGATCCACCATGTGATAACCCCCCAAAAAAGGAGTAAACAAAAAGGAAATCTCTCCTAATATGAGAAATAATATACCTGATTGTGAGGGAAACGATGCATTTGGAGTTTCTATGTGTCTAGTATTCTAAGCATTTCCTGAACAAAAAGAACCCAGTCTCGAAAATGTTTTTCCATTGTCTGTAAACTTTGGGTCCCTGGGATATGCTTGTCAGTCACCTTCAAAGCTTTGTTTCACTGAAAATAAAGTAGACATTGAAAAGGATCAATTAGACATCGAATACATGTTTATCAAAATTGAGGAGAGTTTTAATAATGATACAGAAAATAAAAAAGTAGGAGACCTGGTAGTTACTTTTGAAGTGAAAGAAGACCAAGAGTTTGATATGCAAATGTTACAAAATATGAGGCAAAATCCTACTAATTGGAAATTAGACATCGGAGAGACACATCAGTCTAGTCTGTGGCTTGTCTACTCCAGGAAGGTGAAACACATTATTTAAATCAAAAGTCACAGTACTCCTGCTGTTGTTACAAATACTGGTCAGAAAAGCAAACCAACACAGGACTGGTTCCAGAAGCCACTGCATGCAGATAATTGTAGTGCTAGTAAGGATAAAAGCATGGAACCCGAATTAGAAAATGGGAGTTCTCTACTGAAAAGTCACAGAACATCCAAAGTGTATGTAAATGAAGGATTACAGAAGGATATGCAGAGATTTAAGAATGAAATAGATATGTTACAAGTAGAGTTGCTGGCTTTGGAAGAAGAAAATTCAACTTTCAAAAGAGGTAGAGGTTGCGATGAACATTGGGGTGCACGTGTCTCTTTCAGATCTGGATTCCTCAGTGTGTATGCCCAGAAGTGGTATTGCTGGGTCATATGGCAGTTCTATTTCCAGTTTTTTAAGAAATCTCCACACTGTTTTCCATAGTGGCTGTACTAGTTTGCATTCCCACCAACAGTGTAAGAGGGTTCCCTTTTCTCCACACCCTCTCCAGCATTTATTGCTTGTAGACTTTTGGATAGCAGCCATCCTGACTGGCGTGTAATGGTACCTCATTGTGGTTTTGATTTGCATTTCTCTGATGATGAGTGATGTTGAGCATCTTTTCATGTGTTTGTTAGCCATCTGTATGTCTTCTTTGGAGAAATGTCTGTTTAGTTCTTTGGCCCATTTTTTGATTGGGTCGTTTATTTTTCTGGAATTGAGCTTCAGGAGTGTTTATAATAGCCAGGACATGGAAGCAACCTAGATGCCCATCAGCAGATGAATGGATAAGGAAGCTGTGGTACATATACACCATGGAATATTACTCAGCCGTTAAAAAGAATTCATTTGAATCAGTTCTAATGAGATGGATGAAACTGGAGCCCATTATACAGAGTGAAGTAAGTCAGAAAGATAAAGATCATTACAGTATACTAACACATATATACGGAATTTAGATAGATGGTGGCGATAACCCTATATGCAAAACAGAAAAAGAGACACAGAAATACAGAACAGACTTTTGAACTCTGGGGGAGAACGTGAGGGTGGGATGTTTTGAAAGAACAGCATGTATATTATCTATGGTGAAACGGACCACCAGCCCAGGTGGGATATATGAGTCAGGTGCTCGGGCCTGGTGCACTGGGAGGACCCTGAGGAGTCGGGTGGGGAGGGAGGTGGGAGGGGGGATCGGGATGGGGAATACATGTAACTATATGGCTGATTCATGTCAATGTATGACAAAACCCACTGAAATGTTGTAAAGTGATTGGCCTCCAACTAATAAAATAATATTAAAAAAAAAAAAAAAAAAAAAAAAAGAGAGGTAGAGGTTCATTTGCTCTTGCTTTGGTTTTTCTCTTTCTCAATGATCTGGTCCATTTGATTTTCCACTTATGAATAAAGTGGGGTCATCTAAATAGGTAATTGTGTAGAAATAGATTATTTCTGCCATCTCAATAAGAGGAATTCAGGAAACTATTTTCATGGCTCTTGTCCTTCAATCAATCTAATATCTAATTCTGTCTCTGTCAGTCTTTCATGTGGACTGGGAAACTCATTTAGCTATGTACCATGTGATCTTCTGAGCCAGAATAAGCACCAAGGAAATCGCTTAAGAAGTATAATCAGCTAGGGTTTTGTGGTTCTTTTTTTCTTTTTCTTTAACTCTGTTGGATTAAATATGTTGTATTTCCATAGAATGGGAAGAAAGCAGTGACTGAGAGAAGGGACATAAACACGTGTTCCCTCTAATCTCTTCATTGTAGATGAATATGTGTGATTTCTGCTTTCCGCAGTCACTGGGCATTTAGATTTCCAGCATGGCCACTTCAGGATCTTTTTAATAGCAAATACATGTACTCCCACATATGCTTTAATCACCACTCTCAGATGTTTCTTTTGAGATAGACCTTTCCATTATGTTTTTTACTAAAATGTAAGTTTTGACATGTGTGATTTTGTCACATAGGTTGTGTGTGTGTGTGTGTATGTGTGAAAGTTGCTCAGTCGTGTCTGACTCTTGGTGAGCCCTTGGACTGTAGTCTGCCAGGCTCCTCTGTCCATGGAATACCAGAGTGGATAGCCGTTCCCCTCTCCAGGGGATCTTCCCATCCCACGTCTCCCGTACTGAAGGTGGATTCTTTAATATTTGAGCCACCAGGGAAGCCCTTAGGTAGTATAAACCCTCAGCAAAAAAAGAAAAAAAAAAAAAATTAAGTGTTTATCTCCAAAGGAGAAAACTGAGTTTTGAGACGCTGTGAGATTTTACTTTCTTCAGTAACAGGTTTTTAAAATTGTTTGCTTATTCTTTTGTGTAAGAGGTGCTTTGATGGAGTTTGAAAATGGACAAGGAAAGAAAGAAAAAAACTCTATATATTCTTGTGTTAAAAAAAAAAAAAGGAGATGAGCCCTATCCCCAACTAAGGCATTTAAAAATACTGTGCCAAAGTCACACTTTTAACTTGTCTGATTAATCTGATGAATTCATTTGGTAATTTATCACATTCAAGGTTACAGACTCGTATGATTTCTTTTGGTGCCATAAAATGCTAGGGAGTACCACTTTAGGGGCTTTGAACAAAACCTTGAACTTTTTTTTATTTTATTGCTGTTTTTGGTAAATAGTGGGGCGACAGTAGGCAATTATTTCTATACCCTCTAGCTGTAAGGTTTGATGGTCATTGCATGTGGAATTGGGAAGCATTACTTTTATTCCAGAATTCCACACTAACTAACAACTCCTCAGTTTCATTCTGCTCCTGGTATTTGGTAAACTTTGGTTCGTATTTTAGTGAACACCATCCGCTGATCATCAAAAAAGCAAGAGAGTTCCAGAAAAACATCTATTTCTGCATTATTGACTATACCAAAGCCTTTGACTGTGTGGATCACAATAAACTGTGGGAAATTCTTAAAGAGTTGGCAATACCAGACCACCTGACCTGCCTCTTGAAAAATCTGTATGTAGGTTAGGAAGCAACAGTTAGAACTGGACATGGAACAACAGACTGGTTCCAAATAGGAAAAGGAGTATGTCAAGGCTGTATATTGTCACACTACTTGTTTAATGTATATGCAGAATACATCATGAGAAATGCTGGGCTAGAGGAAGCACAAGCTGGAATCAAGATTGCCGGGAGAAATATCAATGATATGCAGATGACACCACCCTTATGGCAGAAAGTGAAGAAGAACTAAAGAGCCTCTTGATGAAAGTGAAAGAGGAGAGTGAAAAAGTTGGCTTAAAGCTCAACATTGAGCTTCCTTATCCATTCATCTGCTGATGGGCATCTAGGTTGCTTCCATGTCCTGGCTATTATAAACAGTGCTGCGATGAACATTGGGGTGCACGTGTCTCTTTCAAAACTAAGATGATGGCATCCAGTCCCATCACTTCATGGCAAATAGATGGGGAAACAGTGGAAACAGTGGCTGACTTTATTTTGGGGGGCTCCAAAATCACTGCAGATGGTGATTGCAGCCATGAAATTAAAAGACTCTTGCTCCTTAGAAGGAAAGTTATGACCAACCTAGACAGCATATTAAAAAGCAGAGATGTTACTTTGCCAACAAAGGTCCGACTGGTCAAGGCTATGGTTTTTCCAGTGGTCATGTATGAATGTGAGAGTTGGACTATAAAGAAAGCTGAGCGCCGAAGAATTGATGCTTTTGAACTGTGGTGTTGGAGAAGACTCTTGAGAGTCCCTTGGACTGCAAGGAGATCCAACCAGTCCATCCTAAAGGAGATCAGTCCTGGGTGTTCACTGGAAGGACTAATGTTGAAGCTGAAACTCCAGTCCTTTGGCCACTTCATGCAAAGAGCTGACTCATTGGAAAAGACCCTGATGCTGGGAAAGATTGAAAGCAGGAGGAGAAGGGGAGGACAGAGGATGAGATGGTTGAATGGCGTCACCGACTCAATGGACATGGGTTTGGGTGGACTCAGGGAGTTGGTGATGGACAGGGAGGCCTGGTGTGCTACGGTTCATGGGGTCACAAAGAGTCAGACACGGCTGAGCAGCTGAACTGAACTGATCACTTTTTGGCTATCTCCCGGATCCAAATGAAAAAAAAAAATGTAAAAGGCAGAGGGAAAAGAATAGCTTTAGTGCATAAAGAATGTTTCCTTTCTGTCTCTGAGGCAGTAAGGTGTCAGGAAAATCCAGGTGGTAAAGACCAAAGAGGACAGATTTTGTGTCTTTGTCTTTTTATTTATGTGTCTCTGCCAGTTAGATGGGGAAGACTGAATGTGAATAATGCATCTTATTAAGAAAGCTGTTTTTGAAATTTTGGGAATTTTGTTTCTTTTCCTCAAACAGAAAGGAGCAGATTTTACAAAAATTTCAATGACTTGTAAATGATAAAATTACAGTAAGCACAAAAACATTTTTATCACTTAAATTCAGGGCAAACGCTGAGGCAAATAATGAAATTGAAAAGAAAGATCTTTATGATAAAGAAGTAGCAATTATTCATAGTGTCAAATTTTTACTAAAGGTTGAAGGAGAACAGAAGCACCAAAGTCGTGAAGTGGAAGTACCAGACAATGAATATGATGCTGCTGATGAGAGTGGATTAAAGAGTGGAAGAAACAGCAACCAGGAGTGTACTGCTATGGAGAATGAACGTTTTGATAGGTAATCCTGTATCAATATTTAACATCAGGTCATTTGTTATTTTCCTATAAAATAATTTCTCACTTGAGCCAATGTTTGTGATTTACACATGTTATATTTTACTAGGGATATAGTTATTTTCAATACTCTTGTCCTTTAGCCTCAATACTAGAGTTACTTTGTTAATAGACTACCATGTTATAGTATTAGAGTATTCTGGATTTGACTGCATACTTTCCTTAACCAGTGTGTTGTATATTTAAATTTATTTTATGTCACTAATGAACATCCTTTCATTTCAGTTTGAGGACTTCTTTCAGCATTTCTTATGAGGCCGGACTAGTGGTGATGAACTCCGTCAGGTTTGCTTTGTCTGGGAAAGTTTTTATTTCTCCTTCATTTCTGAAAGACAACTTTTCTGGATAGAGTACTCTTGGTTGGCAGTTTTTTTTCTCCTAGCACTTTGAGTATGTCCATGGATGGAGGCCAAATTGCTGTTGGTGGCAGGAGAACTGATGAGGCGCCTGTTTTTCAGCCATGATGCTCATGTCACCCCATCATGTGGGTGGTTTAAAAGTAAACTCCCCTGACTCTGGCCAAATATTTCCTTGATTTCTTCTTTCATGGTATATGTACCTCATGTCATTTAGCATATCATCTAAATTAAGTGTTACTTTTTTCTTTGAATTCTCTTTTTAATTTATTTTTGGCTGCACTGCTTCTTTGCTGCTGCAGAGCGTGGGCTTCTCATTGTGGTGGCTTCTCTTGATGCTGAGCATGGGCTTTAGGGTGCTGGCTTCAGTAGTTGTGGAGCATGGGTTTAGTTACACTGTGGCATGTAGGATCTTTCCTGACAAGGAATTGAACTGCCACCCCCTGTATTGGACTCCTAAGCACTGGACCAGCAGGAAAATCCCTAAATTCACCATTATTATATTTAGAAGCAAAACAAAAAATGTAGTGTAAATCTATAGTGTAAATCTCCAGGTGTTCAGTGTAGCTCTTGAGGTTCTTCCCAATGTCTTTCCAGATGCACCTCTCTGCTTTCTTCCGTGTATTTTGTGCTCTTCCTTCCAGGTTCCTCGGAAACAACCTAGATGCCCTGTGCCTGATGTTTGTGCTCACATTCGAATCTCCAAGTAGAATGATTCTCTCCCTTTTCTGTTTCTCATGACCTCCTCTCTTCACTTCTGTAAATCCTTCCTTCTTCCACTTATGACTTTAATATGTCATCTGTTACATATCATATTGTAACATAATTGTATATTTGTGTTTGAAGGAAGAATTTGTTTTCTTGCATATGGTTGGTACTTCATAACTGTTTTGAGAGTTAATCAATGACTTAAGATGGGTAAGACTTGGAATTTTGCAAGAATTGTTTTTTTATTCTTTATCAGTTGAATTATTAGAAAACATTGGCTTTTTTGTGGATTTTTTAAAAGTAGTGATCCTGACCTGCACAGGAAGAAAGTAAAGGAAAAGAACAATAATAAACGGACACCAGAAGACTGTGTGATTGCACCAGTATTTAAAAAGGCCGATTCACTGACTGGTGGGCTGCTGCTCGTGAATGATGACAACAAAGGGGATGAAGATGATGACAGGTACGTTCTACAGATTCTTTGTTTGTAGGGTAAGTAATATTAGCCCTGACTACTGCTGGAAATAGAGTACCATAATCCAGTGCACAGGCCAAGACAAGACTTTCCTCAATACAGTGGACGAACTGTAGGTGAGAGTTGCTGAAAGGCTAAGGTGAGGACCAGTGCCTTTGGCCGGAAGTCATTCCACTGAAGAGCCCCCTTGGAAGGTGGCCTGTAGTGAATACACGTAAACAGCTGCGTAGGGAATATTATTGGGACAGGCACTGAAGAACTGGATGGTAACTGAAGAGGGATGTGGCGTTCAAAGGAGTTTCTCGTTTTATGTGAAGAGGGGAGCTTTTAGAGTGTGTATGCTATTGGAAATGAGCCAGCAGAGGACGTGTTTATTTAATCTTGCTTGCATTTCCAATATTAGAAAGCTTATTGATTGTATGACATTATCTTTATTTTTTATTTATTTATTTTTTTAATTTTTATTTTTCAGTGGGTTTTGTCATACATTGATATGAATCAGCCATAGAGTTACACGAATTCCCCATCCCGGTCTCCCATCCCACCTCCCTCTCCACCCGATTCCTCTGGATCTTCCCAGCCCAACAGGCCCGAGCACTTGACTCATGCCTCCCACCTGGGCTGGTGGTCTGTTTCACCACAGATAATATACATGCTGTTCTTTCGAAACATCCCACCCTCCCCTTCTCCCACAGAGTTCAAAAGTCTGTTCTGTACTTCTGCATCTCTTCTTCTGCCCTGCATATAGGGCCATCGTTACCATCTTTCTAAATTCCGTATATATGTGTTAGTATACTGTAATGTTCTTTATCTTTCTGGCTCACCTCACTCTGTATAATGGGCTCCAGTTTCATCCATCTCATTAGAACTGATTCAAATGAATTCTTTTTAACGGCTGAGTAATATTCCATGGTGTATATGTACCACAGCTTCCTTATCCATTCATCTGCTGATGGGCATCTAGGTTGCTTCCACGTCCTGGCTATTATAAACAGTGCTGCGATGAACATTGGGGTGCACGTGTCTCTTTCAGATCTGGTTTCCTCAGTGTGTATGCCCAGAAGTGGTATTGCTGGGTCATATGGCAGTTCTATTTCCAGTTTTTTAAGAAATCTCCACACTGTTTTCCATAATGGCTGTACTAGTTTGCATTCCCACCAACAGTGTAAGAGGGTTCCCTTTTCTCCACACCCTCTCCAGCATTTATTGCTTGTAGACTTTTGGATAGCAGCCATCCTGACTGGCGTGTAATGGTACCTCATTGTGGTTTTGATTTGCATTTCTCTGATAATGAGTGATGTGGAGCATCTTTTCATGTGTTTGTTAGCCATCTGTATGTCTTCTTTGGAGAAATGTCTATTTAGTTCTTTGGCCCATTTTTTTTTTTTTTTTTTTTTTTTTTTTTTTTTTTTTTAATATTATTTTATTAGTTGGAGGCCAATCACTTTACAACATTTCAGTGGGTTTTGTCATACATTGACATGAATCAGCCATATAGTTACACGTATTCCCCATCCCGATCCCCCCCCCCACCTCCCTCCCCACCCGACTCCTCAGGGTCCTCCCAGTGCACCAGGCCCGAGCACCTGACTCATGTATCCCACCTGGGCTGGTGGTCCGTTTCACCATAGATAATATACATGCTGTTCTTTCAAAACATCCCACCCTCACGTTCTCCCCCAGAGTTCAAAAGTCTGTTCTGTATTGGGTCGTTTATTTTTCTGGAATTGAGCTTCAGGAGTTGCTTGTATATTTTTGAGATTAATCCTTTGTCTGTTTCTTCATTTGCTATTATTTTCTCCCAATCTGAGGGCTGTCTTTTCACCTTACTTATCGTTTCCTTTGTTGTGCAAAAGCTTTTAAGTTTCATTAGGTCCCATTTGTTTATTTTTGCTTTTATTTCCAATATTCTGGGAGGTGGGTCATAGAAGATCTTGCTGTGATTTATGTCAGAGAGTGTTTTGCCTATGTTCTCCTCTAGGAGTTTTATAGTTTCTGGTCTTACATTTAGATCTTTAATCCATTTTGAGTTTATTTTTGTGTATGGTGTTAGAAAGTGTTCTAGTTTCATTCTTTTACAAGTGGTTGACCAGTTTTCCCAGCACCACTTGTTAAAGAGATTGTCTTTTTTCCATTGTATATCCTTGCCTCCTTTGTCAAAGATAAGGACATTATCTTTAAACTATTACAGTAAACTAATTGTACATAATACTTCTGCTCATATATAGTTTTATGGTAAGGGCTTGTTCATTGGTTCTGAAGTGTAATATTCCTATATAATTGAATATGTGGATAACTACTTAAGTTAATTCTATCACACGTAGATTTTCAAAAATTACATGATTGTGAATTTACAAACATTTAGGCTATACTGAATAAGATTTGATCATTCCTTGATGATTCTAGTTGATAGTAACTTGATGAGTAGCTATGATTTTGTAAGGTACTCTGAAACATCACGTCGTATTAACTTCATAGCAATTTTCGGATTCCAGGGAAAAGGGGAAGATTTTGTTTATATAAAATAGAAGAAAAATTATTAACAATCTTTCACAGAGTATTCCTTTTGGATGATAGAGATCTAAATGACTAAAATCATGCTTCCTGTACTAAGAGTGGATTAACACACATTGTGTGCTCAAAAGGTGGATGTCAGATGCTTGAAGAAACAGCAGAATGGTTGGATGAATGCCTATTGATGAATTTCTTTATGAAAAATCTTTATTGAAAGTAGATTTCCAGTCTTGCCTATATCTGGTCTTTTTAATTTTTGAGAAATACGTTTTAGGATTTAGAAATCATTGTTTATAGTTATAGCTAGACATGGAATAATACTAGAGATTCATTTGCCATCATGTTACTTAAAAAGACTTTTCAATATTACTTTCTCAGCACATTTTGGAGGACCAGCGTTGAAGCCAGACTTCCTGGGTTTGGATTCTGGGTGGTTGGTGATGTGCTGAGTGGGCTTGGGCGCATTCCTCAGCCTCACTGTGCTCCGTTTCTCCCTATGCCTCTCTCTCAGAATGACTGTGAGGAGGAAAATGCCTGTGAGACATGTCAGTGCTTATAATAATGCATAGCAGTTGCCTAGGAAGTCCTCCAAAAGCTAATATTGTGGTTATTCAAAATGGGTTTCTTTCTTACAAGGACTTAAGGAATATCTCCCAGATAGGTTTTATTGCCATAAAAGTTAGTTCTTATTGAAAATGACAGGTGCAAAACACCCTGGTATACCGCTTTCTATCACATAACGCAAGTAATGTTGTTTTTCCTTTTCCTTGGATCTAAATTTAATGCTTCATTAATATTACTGATATATTTTCTTTGTCCTTTAATGCTCCTCTTACTAATTGTTGCATCCTTTTATAGAAAATTACTTGCCAATGCAAAGAGTTTATCTAAAACAGAGAAGTTTAGATATTGTTTGTATTTTTGAGTATTTGCTATTAGCCTGAAAAGAATCATTTGTTTTTTTAGGCCTGCAAGAATACCACTGTATGAAAAGAAGAAGGTATAGTAAAAAAATAATAATAATAATTAAAAAAAATATTATCCTAGTAAAAAATACTTTGTGAAAGGAATAGTGCAAAATAGAAAATCTTCCTTTGTTGTAGAGAACTTTACTGTGAACTCATCATTTAGAAACACTACTGATAACGTTATTCTTTTGATAAAAATCTTTTAAGAAGTGTGTGTTTTTGCTTTGATGAAGAGATTTAGCACCACTGTACACTTAGTATATTTTATACATATTTTAAGGACATTGTGAGACAGTATTATTTATGTGTAGGTCAAAGAACGAATTGATTACGTGAACCGCCTGGATGATTTACCTCAGTCATCTGAGAATGATTCTGAGGATGGCGACGTGCTTTACTCTATGAATTCCATGTTGCAAGTAGAACCACTTGGCTTGGGGTGTAAAGGTAGGACCACAGTGTAAATGTTAACAGAAAGCCTGTCTGTGTATAGAGCAGTGATATATGCACACCTTGTCAGTACTGGTCTAGAGCCAGGGATACGTTACAGTGCTGTGCCTCTCAGAAGTATGTTCTGTATTAAAAGAACATGACAGTGAGCGTGTGCTCTGACCACAGGTCTGTGATCCTCCTCACTCACTGTATCTTCTGTTGATTGTTCTTTCCTGTGCCTTCACTCAAGGTCAGGTTAGCATCGTTTTCTTCCTAGAATAACTGAAATAATCTCAGAACTTCTTTCCCTGCTGCTCCACCTTGAGGGACCTCGGTCTGCACAGAAACTTTAATTATTAACTATTTTAAAAAATTCAAGTCTTATCATGAAACCCACTTGTTGCTTCTCTTTGCTGCATGGTTAGAGGTCACAATTGTCTAGCATCATCTGGTTTTATTTTTTACCCTTCATTCTACATGAATTTTAGAATTAGCGTGTCAGTTTCCTAAAATGTCTGCTGGCCTTAATGTTTTCATTTTCCTTCAGTTCAAAATACTGTGTAATTCTTCTTTTCATTACCTCTTTGATCCAAGGATTCTTTAGATCCCTGTGATTTTGTTTCCAAAGATCGAGAGTTTTCCTGAGGTCCTTCTGTGCTCTTGCTCCTCATGATTTGTTTAGTGCATCCAGAGGGGCCCTGGGGCTGGGGCTGATTATCTCCTGCCTTGGAGGCAAGACCTTACTGACTACCCCGTTCATTCTACTGTAAGATGTTTTCCCAGCCTGGCTCAGGAGAATAGATAGAATTCCTGGGACTGAGTGAGCACCCGGCTTGGGTTCCTATAATCTTTTCAGGTGGTTTCTCCCTGGTCTCAGGTGGTTTCTCACAGATGGGCGCTGTTCGTTCCTCTGCTGAATACCCGAGGGACTCCTCCTCAGATCTCCAGGGTCCTTTTTCTGTTCCACTGTCTCCTCTCCACGTTCAGATCTGTGATCTCTGCCCGCTTTGATTTCACCAGACTGTCAGCTTCCTCACCTCCTGTCAGGGAGTCTGGCTAACACAGTTTCTGTCCCCCGCCCCCACGCCCCCACCCCGTGTTGGGGCCTGGAAATTCTCTCAAGGCACTGAGCAGGGGCGTTCCTTAGGCTAACCTCATGTGTTTCCGGGATGATTGTTCTTCATTCCCTGAAGGCCTTTGTCATGAAAATCATTGTTTAATGTATTTTGTCGATGTTATTTTTGCTCATTTCACTCAGGAAGGTAAATCGGTAGCTTTTCACTCTGTCTTGGTTTCACGTGGCAGCTGCAGACTGTCCACAGTGTTGTTCTTCCTGCTCTGCTTATTGCTTCCTGCTCATCCTTCATTCCTCAGTGTGACATCTCTTCCCCAGGGAACTCTTTCCTGGACCCAGTCTATGTCAAGTTCTGTTATGTGATCATAGAACTCTCTTTGCTTAGAGTATCTGTCTGAGGTCGTAATTATTTTATTTGTCTTTCTCTTCTGCTAGATTTCAAGCTAAACAAGAGCCAGGGGCGTCTATTTTATCTGCAGAGCTTAGAATAATACCTTCCACATTATAGACACTTAATATTTGTTCAGTGCGTGGATGAGTGAACATGAAAAGCCCAGTCCTTTATATTCAAAAATGACTCGCTTAAAATTTTTTTTGTTTTTATCTTTGTTTTCTTCATCATGCAGATTCTGTTAGCTTGTTGAAAATCCGGGATACAATTCTTTCGTATGAAAGATCAGTAGCACTTAACAAAAGCCACTGTGAACTGCTTAGAGGAAAGATTAAAAAAATGGAAAGTAAGGTTAGTGGGCTACAGAAAGAGCTGTCAGAAACAAAAGAAGTGAAATCACAGTTAGAGCATCAGAAAGTGGACTGGGAACGAGAGTTCAACAGGTTGAGGTACTGTACATCTCGGTCTGAAAGAAATCTTTGAACTGTTACTTTAATACTGCAGGGACATTGATGTGTTATAATTACTAATTTACCCTCTGGAATTTTACAGGGGAGAAAACGTCATTAGTATTGTGGAGAGTGATTTTCTTGGAAATAATATAGCAAGTTCTTAACAGTGAATACTTCTAATAACTTAATGTATATTTTTCCAAATCATCATTTTCATGATCATACAGAAGTCTACTATCACGGAAACCCCATTAAATAGTTACCAAATTGACTTTCAGTTGTTTTTCAGTTTTCTGTATTCTAGTTAATACTACAAGGAGCATCTTTTCTATGAATTCATTTCTACCTTTCTAATTATTTTGAATACATTATCTTTAATAATACTGTATTATTTGGTTAAAGTATGAGAACTTAAAAAAGGTCTGTGATCTATATTTCTAAATTATTTGTAGGAAAGTTTATATTATTTTACATTCCCACCCGCAGATGTATGAAGTAGCCATTTTTCTCAAGAGAAAATGAAAACAAAATGTTATGCAGTTTTATTCTTAACCCTCTGTCTGAAAACAGTGACCATTATGAAGTGTTTTTCATTGTACTCCCCCCATGTTTACTATTTTAAATATTGTGAAGAGGGAACAAAAGTTATTGCAGCAGTAGATAATCTCATGATATTCTAAGAAGAGCTCTAAATTTTGCAGATTCACCTTAAAACAAGAGGAAGAGAATAGAAGAAATGCCAATATGTTATATGAAAAAATGAGGGAGCAGTTAAGAAGAAAAGAAGACGAATATAGTAAAGAAGTTGAAGTGACACAGCGACTAGCACTCACTTTCCGAGCACTGGAAATGAAACTGAAGATGGAGAGAAGTCATCCGAATCAGGTAGAGTAATCTTTGGTGAAAGTTTCAAATTTCTAACACTTCTTTTATCAATATTATTTATAGTATCATTTTGTTTAGTGTTATAGGAAATTTTAGGTTACTTGTTTAAAAGAAAAGAAAAGAAATGCAAAATTCCCAAAGTAACAAGGCCAGAAATAAGAATTGTATAATCCTGACATGCTGGGTGCACTTTTTCGAGCAGAGGGCAGAAGAGGTCATGTCAGTAGATCCTGAGGAACCAGAGGGTTGAGATTGGTGTGGAAACTGGAGGTTAAGCTCTCAGCCCACCTCAGGCGACAGATCCTTCAGCCTTGACGGAGCATTCATGAGTAAATAGGTCTAGAAGAGAAGGGGCAGTGGGAGGGATCATCGTGCCTAATTTCACATCAAGTTACCTCTGGCCTTCGGTCTGGCAGGTGGTTGAGGGTCGTGGACGCCCCTCCCTCTGTGCCCATCAGCCCTCCAGTGCACCTGCCCCGTGAAAGCTCAGAGCTGGCTCCAGCTTTCCCAGCTGGGTTTCTCTCACAGTAGAGTCCTCAAGGACAGGTATTAACTGGCATCCTCGAGAGGTACAGGAATGCTCCCCGTGGGTTTTTCTCCAGCAGTTGGTAGAAACCAGACACTCTTGAAGTTGGTTGTCCTTCATTCTGCAGAGTTCTCGAGTGGCATCTCAGAGCAGAGGAATTTGCTCCCACACCCGATGTCCCTCTCAAACACGGAGCGGGTTCCATTCCGAGGTCCTAGCAGCGTATCTCCCACAACAAAAAGCTCTCGGTGAGAGCTCGGGAAAGTAGTATTTGTAATTCAAATCCATGTGTCTACAGCAGTCAGGTAGGGACATACAATGGCCTGATCCAAGGAGAGGCCATTAATATTTTCCGTAGGAATTGATCTCAAATCTTTTGTGGCTATCTCACACAGCCGGGACCCTGATTGTGGTTTAGGCCAGGCAGACCACGTGTGCTCCCCCATCGACGGTGTGACCCGACCGAGTCCCTCTGCTTTGGAGTGAGTGCCTCGGTCACCGCATGCCCGTCCTCACCTCCAGTGTCTCAGTCAGAGTCCGCTCCTGGCTCCACTCTCATTTCTGTAACCAGTGCCCTGTCACCGGCCTTTTCACATCATTTACAGCTTTTCAGTTTATAAAAACTGTGCCATCAGTTGTTAAAACAGTTTAGAACACTTTAAAAAGGTGTTTCTTTAGAATAAACTTATAAAAGTGCCCCCCCCAACCAAGGGGGGGGGAAAACTCTTGCTACTAATAATCGATATTCTGGGTTTTGGTAATGATTTCACTGCCTTGATTGATCATTAGGTTAGTTTATCACTTCCCCTGATGGTAAGGAGGAAACTATAGGCAGTTCAGAGACCACATTTTGGATGTCATTCTTCTCCTTGTGAGAAAATGAACACTCTGCTCTGTGAGTGTCCAGTTTCAGTACAAGGAACTTTTGAAAACAGTGATAGATATGCCATAATATATATTTAGTGATAGTTATTAAGTGTTTTTCATTGTATTTCCCCCATCTTACTATTTTAAACATTATGGAGAGATAATGAAAGTTGTTGCAGCAGCAAATAATCTCATGGTTTTCTAAGAGGGCTCTAAATTTTACCTTATTTACAGTTAGTATATGTACCATGAATGAAATAAGAGGCTTATTTTGTATTTCTATGTTTCCACCAGAGAAGTAACTGTGGTTTGATATAAGAGGACTAGTAGAGTCGAAGACCTGATGAAAAGGCTGCAGCTTACTCACATTTTTAACTTTCTCCTTTCCAGAATCATTACAGCTAATAAATTAATTGATGTTTGTAGAAGTGCTTGATACAGTTGTCAATAGGTGTAATCCTTGTAATTGCCTATTAAAATGTTAGAAGGTAGCATATTCTCAAGAAAAACCTTTTTGTACAAAATGTAGTCTATTTATACAGAGTTGAGGCTCTTACTGTGAAGTAGCTGCATAGGAGGTATGGGATGCAGTGTCTATAAACCTAGCAAGTGGTGGTGTTTACTGAATTCCAGTTGATGAACAATATTGTGTGAGTTTCAGGTACAGAGCACAGTGATTCAGACCTATATGTATGTGTGTGTGTAACTTATGTAAATGGGACTTCCCTGCTGGCTCAGACTGTAAAGAATCTGCCTGCAATGCAGGACACCTGGGTTCAATCCTTGGGTTGGGAAGATCCCCTGGAGAAGGAAATGGCTACCCACTCCAGTATTCTTGCCTGGGAAATTCCACGGACAGAGGAGCCTGGCAGGCTACAGTCTATTGGGTCGCAAAGAGTCGGACTTGACTGAGTGACTAATACACACTCACTCACACACACACTCACACATACACACATATTCCTTTTCAGATTCTTGCAGAATATTAAGTATAGTTCCTTCTGTTGTATGGTAGATCTCTGTTGGTTATTTTATATCTCCTAGTGTGTATATGTTAATCCTGACATCCTAATTTATCCCTTCCCCTACCCTGCTTTCCCCTGTGGTGACCATAAGTTTGTTTTCTGTGTCTATGAGTCTCTTTCTGTTGTGTGAATAAGTTGATTTTAGATTCTCCATATAAGCAGTATGACATAATACTTGTCTCTGTCTGACTTACTTCACTTAGGGTGATATGTCTAGGTCCATCCCTGTTGCTGCAAATAGCATTATTTCATTCTTTTTTTATGGCTTCCTAGTTTTCCATTATATAAATATTCCACATCAGATGCAATTTTTAAGTGTAGTCAGATCTATAAATCTTTTCTTTTAAGCCTTCTGGGTTTGTTGTGGTTCGGAGAGAAGCCTTTCCAATTCTGAGCGTCTTGAAAAGTCTCTTGGGATTTCTTTTTGACTTTCATGGATTCATTGTCTTCCATGAAATTTTTGAACCTTTGGGAATTTCTTCTTGTATAAAGTCTGAGGTTTATATTGAACCTTATTTTTTCCTGTTGGAGACACACTTGGTGCAGTCTTTTCATTGTATAAACATCAAGTTAGTCTTTTATTTCAGAGGAAATCATGAAATGTCACTTGAGTACTAGCTAAAAATCTCCTTTGTTTCACTTAGGTTTCTGATAGTTGTGAAGACACAAAAGCCCTGTTGCTCAAAAAACACATGCTGCAGGATGAAATAGCCATGCTAAGACTGCAAAGAGATGCAGTGAAAAATCAGCACCGGGCAAAGGAAGAGAACTATTTTGAGGACATTGAAATTCTCAAAGTAAAGAACGATGATCTTCAAAAGGCAGTAAAACTGACTGAGGAAACATTAACACAGACTATATCCCACGGTACAGGCCAGCTTAATGCTCTGACAGCTGAGAATACAATGCCAAACTCGAAGCTGGAGAACAAAAAAGAAAGCAAACAAAGACTGGAAACGGAAGTGAAATCCTACCGTTCTAGACTGGCTGCTGCCTTACACGATCATGATCAAGGTCAGACATCAAAAAGAGATGTGGAACTTGCCTTCCAGAGAGCAAAAGAGGAGTGGTTATGCTTGCAGGACAAAATGGAGTCTGATGTGGCTCATCTGAAAGAGAACAATGAGATGCTTTCCCAGCAACTGTCTGAAGCGGAAAGTGAGTTCAATAAGCTGAAAATCAAGCTGCATTACACGAGAGATGATCTCAGAGAAAAGACTTTGACGTTAGAACGTGTCCAGAGAGACCTAAGCCAAGTAGAGTGTCAAAAGCAGAAAATTGAACACATGTATCACAAGGAACAAGGCAAAGTGAGTAAATATATTGGAAAGCAGGAATCCTTAGAGGAGAGATTATCTCAACTCCAGAGTGAAAACATGTTGCTCCGACAGCAACTGGATGATGCACAAAAGAGAGCTGATAGTAAAGAGAAGACGGTGATTAGCATCCAAGACCAGTTTCAGCAGATCGTGGGAAAACTTCAGGCTGAAAGTGAGAAACAAGGTCTGATGCTGGAGGAAAGAAACGAGGAGTTAATCAATGAGTGTAATCATTTAAAAGAGAGAATGCATCAGTACAAAAATGAGAAAGCAGAAGGAGAAGTGAGTATCCAGAAGAAGAAATTCTCAGTTTTCCTGAAAGAAGGTTCAAAGTGATTCTTGATTCTGGCTAAATGTTGAATCTAGTTAAATATAAAAAATACACAGGCTGTGAATCTATGGTCTCTAAACCAGCCTAAAAGCACACCTTGCATCCAGCAAATAAAATGCTTTACTTTGAGTAGGGACATGGTGTCGCTTATGAAATGTTAAGAGATTCAGTTCTATATTGTTAACATAGACAGGTATTAGGAATTTACTCTCTTACTATTAAGGTAATAATTTTAATCTTTATGTTACCATGTCAGTATCATGGTGAAGCAGATAAATGAAATGCTCAAACCTGAAATGAATATTTCGAAATTAAGCTTCAGTTACGTGGATTATAACCTTGATGGTCAATTCTAGGTTTCCAAAGGCTATATTTTATATATTGTACTTTGGCTTCAGTAGCTGTCATACCTTTTTGTCATATTTTTTGGTACAATTTTACTTTTATTCATGTCAATTTGAGTTAATATGGGAAACATTTTAGCCTTGAATTATTTATTCTTAAAGCCTCTCAACTCTTCACATTCATCTACTTATCATTAAATTGTAATTTGGGACTCAGGTGGTGAGCTTTAACAAAACTGTTCTTGATTTAATCTTCCCACTGCTATTTATGATTTCCTTAGAACATTTTTACAAACAATTTGCTCATAATTTTTATTTTAAGGATCAATGACTATCATTTGAATACAAGTTTGTCCTCTAAAAATTAAGGGTGGCAGGATTCATGAGCAGCAGGAATGGAATGAGTCAGGGAGCGGGCTGTAGGAGCTGCGGTTTGGAGGCGGGTGGAAGTCAGGTTATCGAGGCTCCTTGAAGGCCATGGGAGCAACCTCATTTGTAAAGTTCATTTTTCTTTTCTATTGGAGTATGGTTGATTTCCAGTTTTGCGTCAGTTTCAGAGGTACAGGAAATTGATTCAGTTGCACACATACCCATCCTTCCGGGTCCTCTCCCAGGCAGGTGACTGCCTCCCCACAGTAGGTCCTGGTGCTCAGCCAAGGGCAGAGGCGGGGAGGAGGGAGAAATTAGGAGTCTGGGATTAACCTAGACACACTACTGGATATGAAATAGATAAGCCACAAGGGAATGGCCTCATTTTTCTGCTGAGATAGGAATCTATTGGAAAGATCTGAGCACTGGTTGGAATATGTGAAGATCTCTGAGTTAATCAAAGCTTCTAATAAAAAAGGAAAGGAAAATGTTTCCACACTGTTTCCACAGTGTGTACTTTTCCATCACTTTTCCCACCTATACACTCATTTCTTTCTGGAGGTGAGGTGGTGAAGCTCTGCAGTTTTATTGGGAGGGGCAGGGCGTGGACAGTGGGGCTGCATCCTTTGTCTGAGTAACTTAACATCAGGAAGGCTGGAGGGTGGCCCCTTCTGTGTCTGGACCCAGATTCAGTGAGGAGGGAAAAGGTGAGTTACTGTGTGTGGTGATAGTTTTCAAAGTCCATATGTTGGAGTTATCTATTATTAGCATAATGTAATGGTAAAGTGATTTGATAAACTCAGTGACAGAGCGTCTTATTAGGCACTTGTGAGACAACTTCGACAAGAACTGGATGACACCGTAAAAAAGCTGTCTATGTCGGATGCTTCGCTGAAAGACATGTCATGGTGTCGTGTTACCTTAGAAGCTGAGGCACGGGATTTAAAGAACAAATTTAAACTACAACTATGTCAACTCACAAGTCAGGTATGTAGGAAGTTGAATGTGTTGACAGTTAATATGTAGGATAAAGTGTTTTAGGACACTCATTTTCATGGTCAGCATTCTCCTGTATTTTTGTTACAAGTAACTTACTCCAATTTTCTTATCTTTATAATGCACTTGTTTCTTAAACTCTGACTTTCATCCTTCCATCTGCATTAAATTATTTTTTTCTTTTATTATTTGCCCTTAGGAAAGTTGAGAACTGTGCCTCATTGTTCACACAAGTTGAGAGCCTTTTTTTTCTTTGAAACAATACTTTTTAAAGTGATAGATGTATTACCATGATGAGGCAAGCCATATTAAAATCAGAGGATAATATTAGTTTAATGGAATGTTCAGAAAATGATCATTTCTCATCTTCCCTTTTGTGAATGGCTGTAGAATTCTGTGTATATTTATTTCATGGATTTCAGAATAACTTGTGCAGAAAGGGTATTATACAAACCAGTTGAAGTTTAGGCATTGCCTTCTTTCCTTTTCATTTTAAGTATATTGTAAAAGCATGGCCGTTTCAGATGGTATAGAATACATATATCCAAGCTAGAGAATGAAGAAGATTATCTGGATCCTGCCATTGGATTGTTTTAAAAAAGCTATTGAGATATAATTGACGTTTCATAGAATTCACCCACTCAACATGTGTAGTTCAGTATTTCTTAGTCTAGAGAGGTGTAACCTGTGACCACAGTCAATTTTAGAGCATTTCCATCACCCCCCAACAGAAACCCTGCATCCCTTAGCCGCCACCCATGACCTCCCATCTCCCTCAGCCCCAGGCAACCCCCAGTCTAATATCTGTCTCTGTAGACATACCTATTCTCGGTATTTTATATAAATGGAATCATGCAGTATGCTCCTTTGGGATTAGCTTTTCTCATTTGATGTCATGATTTCACGGTTCATGCATGTGATAGCACATGTCAGTTCTTCTCTTTCTGTTGGTTGTCAAGCAACAGTAAGCTAAGCCATTTAACCATTCATCACTTGATGGAGCTTTGAGTTGTTTCCACTTTGGGGCTATTAATAATGCTGTTGTGAACACTGATTTTCATGATTCTGTGTGAGCATATTTTTATTTCCCGTGGTTGGATCTTATCCTCAGAGTTAGCTGGCTGATTTCACCTTTTCTTGGCCCTTGCTCAGACGGTCCTTTCTGCCTTTCCAGTTTCTTTTCCTCTTGGGTAGTCCTTCATTGTTTCAGACCTGGCGCCCAGTCCCTCCTCCTCCATGGAGCTTTCCTGACTGTCCAGCTCTCATTGACCTTTTCACATCAGTCCTTGTTATCTAGTCTCTGAGGAATAGTTTAGCCCCTCATTTTACACTGTTGACATTTTTTCCATGAGGGGAAATCTTGGTTGAGTATACACTGGTGTAACAGGGAATGTTTATTCATATGCACAGCACTTGTCTTGCATCAATGGACAGTAACAAAGGACTATAAGAATGAGGCATTTTGTTGTTACTGTTCAGAAAAATGTGTGGATCATCTCTGTACACTGTCAGGAAATGGGATTTCTTTAACTTTGCAAACAATTTCTCTTTGGAATGCAATTCAAATTAGCAAAAATCTTTGTACATCAGAAAAAAGGCTTATGGGATTAGAATCCATATTTATAAGATTTCTTAATTAGAGTCTTATTCTCACAGTTTTCTTTTGGAAGGCATTTATTAACTTAGCCCTGAATAACTCAATACAGTATCCCTCAAACTTCTTTAAAATCCTGGAACATGAAGATGGGGGGACGAGTAAGAGACATTCTACTAAGCAGTGACTTGTAGTCATTTTATGAGGAAAGATAGAAACATGTTCTTGTAGAACAATAGAAGAGTGTAAAATCAAGTGCAATTATTGTGTGACAAAGATGACAGTGAAGAATATATTTTGTGACTCTTGGTGGTTTGAACTTCTTTCTTGATTCTCTGAGTAATCCCTGGTCCTCCATTCTACAATACAGATACCATCATATGTATTTGATCCTGGGTTTGAGTAAGGCTGTGCTCAGTCCAGTTTCTTCATTAGCAAATGGGATCATTTTATTCTTGAAGAGTGATGATCTTCCAGCAGAGCTGGAAACTGTATCTTCAAAATGTCTGCACCTGGATGCAAAAAGTAAAGTTTTTCAACAGGAGTTATTATCTATGAAACTAATGCAAAAGAAATGTAAAAAACTACAGTGAAGAAAAAGAGGTTTTAGCGAGAAGTAGTGAACCTCAAAAGTCATATAGAAATGAATATGATAGTCAAGTAGAGCAGTATCAACAGGAGACTGAAGACAGAGCGAGACAGGATCTTGTAGAGATATTAAAAGAAGTCAGCCTATTTTTCTAGGTTAATTTGTTGTTCTGTCATGTGCTGGAATTCGCTCTCACTGTACATTACATTTTGGATAGATACAGCTTATGTGTTTCCTCTACCTCCCTTAGAGCAGTTAGTTTTGTAGATTTCTGGAAGGAAGGGGGCACTTGTTTTCCCTTTAAAACTTTCAGTTTCCATCACAGTTATCACTAAATTGACCTTTCAGAATGATTCTCACTAGAGAATTCTTTCTTCTATAACACCAATTGGTAAAAAAACAAAAGCATTAGGAAGAAAAGAAAATTTTGTGGTTTAAAACTGGTACCATCCTCTTGAATTATTCTTAAGTTGTCTTGTTCAATTTTTAAAATTTTAAGTTGATCCTCTTATTCTTTGTATTATCAGATTATATAAGTACTACTATAGCAGTGATTCCACTTTAATTTTATAATTCAGATTTAATCCACTTCACATTGATGATAATTGCTTTCAACTTCTGCTCTGGTTTTTTGGTTTTTTTTTACCTTTAAAATCGCTCTCTGAATCACTGACTCAAAACTAAAGGGAACAAGTATAATTTTCCAGGTTAATGATTATTTTTAAAATATTATCTGTTTCAATTTGCCTTAGACACAAGCTGGATCTCAACAAATGGACTTCAGAATTAAAAACTTGGAATCTGAAGTCCTCAAAATGAAAACTTTGCAAGATTCCAATAAAGCAGGGTTGGAAAAATATAAGCAACTCTACCTAGAAGAATGTGAAGTGAGAAAGTCATTGGAAGATAAACTAGACAAGTAAGTCAAAACACAGAATCAGAGAAACTACATTTAGTTCATTAATTTGTTTCTAAAGCCTAATTTTTATAGAGTGGGATACATGAGATTAGTAGGAAGTGAAAGCTGACTAGATGGTCACTGCTAGAGGGCGCCCTAGGACAAGCTATTAATACTGTGTCCTTGTAAGCTTTTCTACACAGCATAAAGGCATTCTTGTGAGACTGGGGGCAATGAACACAGGGGCGAAAGGCAGGATAAATCACAGAGTGGCTAGAAATAGCATGGTGACCTGACTGAGGGATGTGGAGGACTGAAAGGGCAGATCATATACCTCAGGGTCGAGTCCAGCTTTCCCCAGTGCCTGAAAGCAGAGCTTTCCTAGAAAGCCTTTCATAAGCCAAACAGCATAAAGCAAAGCAGCAGGGACCCGAGGACACGTTTGGCTAGTCGGTACATAAAATGAGTATGCGCAAGTGAAGCACAGGTGCTCCCAGATAGGTAACTTGACCTGAGATGTGGGGTGTGGCTTCCGGGAAGGAGCTCCGTGGGGCCAGTCTCCCTGCTTGGGAAGCGCGGTGCGTCTCTCTGTAAAACGTACACTGAACCTTTTTATATGAAACCAAAAAGCCTCTTCAAAAAAAAATTTTTGTTATTTTGATCAAAATATCTATCAAAAACAGATGCTGATGTAGGCCTTTCTCTAAGCGAAGTAACATAAAGTGCACTTTGGAAAAGCAGGGGATACTTGTCATTGTTCCTGGGGCTGTTTTAGCTCTTTTCAGCCTTACCCTTTGACTTTCTCATCCTCCCTTGAGATTGTGGCTGTAGGTGATACCTCAGAGCCAAATGCTTAATTTCTCCAAGGTCGTGGGTGACACGTGTACACAAGGGTGGTGAAAGCAAATGCTTGAAGGCGGCTTTGTGGGAGGCGTGTCTCTTCACCCCTGAACTGTTTCCTGGGGGCAGTCGTGTCCCAGAGGCAGCAGGGGTCACTGTGGGCCCACCTCCCTTTCTCTCTGATGCCCATTCTCTCCTCTCCCAGCGGTGACTTGTTACCTGAGGAGCCCCAGAGACGTGCACTTCTTTAGAGCAAGGTCACAGCTGTCACTGTTTACAGGAGGCCTGCTCTATGTGTTCAGGGTTCAAACAGTTTAATGGGAATTCCGTTTACTATACGGCAACTTAAAAAAAGCAAATCATTTAGGGAAACATGAGCAAGGTTGGTGTTTTCCATCTTCCCCAGGACTCATGAGAGGCTGGCAGAGATCAGCACCAAACTTGAGGTGGAGAAGCAGCAGAACAGATCTTCATTCAGCACTCTTAGCAGGAGGCCAGTCCTGGAACCCCCTTGTGTTGGAGATTTCAATAATCCTTTAGTGCTCCATGGAAGTCTTACTCCAAGAGCAAATGTAGGGTTTTCTACCTCAATTCCACGCCATTCAGATGACAGCATGGAGACTTACTTGACCAAGGTTAGTTCTATTCTACTTTATTTCACTGGGTTTCACATTTCTGTTATGAATGATCCTTGTTTTTAATTTGGTGGACTTCTGAGTTGTTTTTTTTTTGTCTTATGCACACTAAGTAAAAGCTATCATTAACTGTGCTAATCAAGGAGACATTTAATGATTTTTTTGTCCTAGAGCTCTCGTTTTTAAGAGATACTTAACTTTTTAAATTTCTTGAAAAGCTGCCTTGAAATTCTACTTTAGAAATGAAATCTTTTTGCCTAGTAACTGAAAGTATACTTTATGATGTTTGACTTACTTTCTAATTGATTTCACTTTGGCAGTAGTTCATAATCACTTCTGAGCTCTGTTGCACCCACCACAGTTTATCTACCCCTAAGGATAAGTGAATCACTGGCATCTAAACACTAACCTCATATGGGTGTTTTTTTACTTGAAGGAATCCTAGATAAACCCTTTGTATGAATTAAACAAACTTGTAATACTAAATCAAAAGATTAATTTCTGGTTTTGGGTGAACACTTTTTGCTATTTTCTTGTACAAGAGTACGTTTTTAATTGCTGTTTTACTTATAGAATTTTGATTTAAATTTCTGAAAACTATCTTGCTGAGCAGTTGTAGAATGTTTCTAAATTTGTACTGAACGGAAACATTTAAAAATTATAAATGAAGCTCACTTTATCTCTATCTTGACATCACCTGGATGAATGGTATGAAAGATAGTGATGATGGGGAGTGTTTTAAGTTGCAACCAGTTTTCATTGTGTAATCATTGTGGTTAAAATATCCATTTCAGTCAGTGCACACGGGTTTATCGTTTTGATAGGGTTTTGTGATGTTCGTGATGCAAAGAAAAGTAGCCCTTGTTAAATGCAGTCTCAGCCTGTTTTCTCATTTGGCTTCTTGCCATCATAGGAGAGCGATCTAAGGTTTCTTTGACAGCACTGGGGCTACGTTGGGTCCTAGTTCTTGAGAGCCGTGAACCTGGAGGACGTGCTTTAGCTGTGCAGTCACAGCGGGCCTCCGAACACTTCATCCCAAGTCAGACACTGCCCCACGCAGGCCTAAGAGGAGGAAGCAAATGCTTGACCCCCGTCCCAGGGGCAGGCTGCCTACTGCAGACCCAAGTTCACGGTGCTGTGAGCACGTAACATCTTGTCAAAGAAGAGATTTGGAACCAAGCAAGCACTTCTTAGTTCCTTGTCCCAAACTCACCTGTTAGATAAATCTCCTCTCTTCTCACGTGGAGGGTAGGAGTATAAGTCCTCCCCTTGAAACTTCAGGCTGAGGAAATGAAGTTCAACTGTAATTTCTGACCGGATTTAGATTATAGTTGAGATTACACTCATACTTTTTGTATAAACTAACTAATGATGAGAGCTTGGATAGAAGTATGCTAGACAGTAAAGAGAGATCTGTTGCGTGTTTTAAATTTTGTTCTAAATAACCCCAAATGTGGATAATTCATTGTTGACTGATTTTAGTTCACCAGGTTTTATCTGGAGGAAACAAACATCCTTTGAAGGACGAATCTCTTCAGTTTTGGCCTGCTTGATTCAAATAAAGATTTTCTCCTTTACGTTCCCTGTCCTGTTTTTAAAACATATTTATCCTTTCTAAATTAACTATATTGACTGCTACAAATAGGAGTTTGATATTGATTTATTCTTATTTATGCATTTAAAGCACATAATTTAGTTAGAAAGTCATGTCATGCCACAAGCATTATTTAATTATATAAGAAGGATTTACATATTCATTGTGTCTATGTTATAGTTAAAAATCTGTGTGTTTTTTCTTAACCTGAGGAAGTAGCTGGCATAGGACTCAGTAAGAAGGTCATTGGCTTTGTTACTTCTTTTGTAGAATTAGGAACTTTGAGTAAATCAATGAGTCTCATCCCTTACAGAAAGTTTTTTCTTCAAAGGAAACAACCTTTCTTTAAAAAAAACTTCTGCATGGAACCGTGTTATATAAAATGGAGACAAGTATAGAATGTTTAGCTAAAGAGCGGCCAGAGCCCCTGCAGCTGTGACTTCTCTGTCCCTCCACCCTGCAGTGACCCCTATGGGGCCTTCCCCTTCTATGGGACATAGTTCAGAGTCTAACACTTAGGAGAAAATCCTTCTCGCTAAACATCTTCAGAATTAAATCTTGCTGGTACATTGTTTTCTTGTGTATAGTCTTCTCACCTTTCTGTGTTTTTGTTAAATGGAAGAGTTTAAAGAAAGTCACAGATGTGTTCTCCTTATTAACATTTGACTCAAACTACTTCCTCCACTTGAACAGGATCCTCACCTAGAAATCAAAATAAAGTCTCGGAAGTACATATTTAGGCCAGGAGCTTTTAGGGAAGAAGATGGGCATCTTGTGGGTCATTCCGAGGATTATGGGTCATTCCCTAATTCTCTGAAATTATGTGTACTTGATAGACTGATATTTATTGTACTTTTTATCAGATTAGTCTAAATAGCATTCCTTATATGTATTCTCTGTTATGTATAAGCAGAATAAGTAGGGATTAATTTTGTTTTATTTATGTGATTTTTTTGTTCTACTGAAGTAATCTTCAGGTTAGGTCTAATCTCTAAAAGTATTATTTAAAAGTCACATTTAATAAGTTATAAACATATACCTTGTTTATCTTAAAGATAAATATTTGACTTATTTCAGATGCGGCGGGAGTTGGACAGGAGTATAACTAGAGGAATAAGAGAAGGTATGTTGCCAAAATGTATGAATTAATGTAGACATTGATTTCAGAAATACATTGTAAACAATAAATGGCATCTCTTTCCATTGTTTGGATAACAGATGCTATGTGAAATTTTTTTTTTTATACATAGCTAAGGAAAAATGTGAAAGCATGAGCAATCATAGTGAAAAATATCCTTCTTCCTTATTTATTCACCACGTACCATAGCTTGAGGTATGGTGGCTCCCTTGAGGATATGGAGGGCATCCCTGGTGGCTCAGAGGTTAAAGCGTCTGCCTGCAATGCAGGAGACCCGGGTTTGATCCTTGGGTCGGGAAGATCCCCTGGAGAAGGAAATGGCAACCCACTCCAGTACTCTTGCCTGGAGAATCCCATGGATGGAGGAGCCTGGTAGGCTACAGTCCACTGGGTCGCAAAGTGTCGGACACGACTGAGCGACTTCACTTTCACTTTCACCATAGCTTGAAAAACAATCTCTGAAGGTCTATGTATTTCTTTTTATTTCTAGCTGTATTCTCCTTCCCTCCATCCCTGTGGAACTATCTTCCTACCCCTGACACCATTCTCAGAAAACGTGGCGTCCACACCATCTCAGTGTTGGTGGTGGTTAAGGCTGGGACACGCAGACTCAGGCAGTCACGTGTGTTCAGCGGTCACTGGGTGGGTAACTAAAGTCTCCCTGTCACTGATACGTCATCAGTTTATCTTTCAGCCTCAGGAAATGCTCCACACACCCACATCCATTTGGGTCCTGCCAAAGCAATCGGCCTCATCTCTTCACTGCCTTACACTGCCCCTCAGCTCCGCATCTGACCACCCGACCATGTAGGATCCCACAGACTTGCCTGCGCCCCTGCGGTCTGTGTACGCGCTTCTGCCCTCTGCCTCTTGTCCTTTCCTGTCCTTCAGGTAACGACATGCATATCACCTCCACCAAAGAGCTGCCAGTATGGACACAAAGCTGGCTGCCCCTCCTGTCTGTTCCTTGTGCCATCTTTTCTATCTTAGTATTGATGACTCTGTATGGAAATGGCCTGTTTGTCTGTTTTTCCAGTTTAGGGCATATCATTTTTCAGGGCGGACGGGGTCACCTTCATCTTGTCACTCCACTGTTTTTCACAGAACCTTTGCACATAGTTACTGAGTAAACGAATGAAAAGTGAGAAAACCAGGCGCTCTGACACTCAGCCCCACCTGTGACCATGAGCAGATTAGAAAACTGTGAGCTTGGTTAGGATTTGCTGTTGTGTCATCTGTAGATAGTTTTCATTTTTCAGAATACTAGGAGAGGTCTCAGGGTTTTTTATTTTGTGTGTGTGTGTGTGTGTGTGTGTGTGTTTTCTTTTTTTTTTAACCCAAGTATTTTAGGTAAAGAATATAATTCTTTCCTTTTCTTTCAGCTGATGCTCAGTTTGCATCTGATGCCTTTAGACTGTCTTCTCGAGGATCTGCAGATGAGTCAGATGTGTGTGATGACCTACTTTTGTAAACAGAAGAACAAGATATACAGATTTGGAAGGAAAAATACATGAGTTAGAAAGATAAATAGTAAACGTTTCCCTACTGGACCGTTTCCATGGCATTTCATTGTTTCCCGTTAAACATGATGAGAAAATCTTTATTAAAGGAAAATACTTTTGTATATGTGTGTATGATGAAAATTTATATAGTATTTTAAGTGATGTTTCTCTGCCTCTAACTTACTTTTTAGGTGATCTAAACATCAGCACTGGTGAGTTTTCCATATTCTAAGTGATAGAGTTACTCACTCAATCGTGTCTGACTCTGTGCAGCCCCAAGGACTGTAGCCCACCAGGTTCCTCTGTCCATGGAATTCTCCAGGCAAGAATACTGGAGTGGGGAGCCATTTCCTTCTCCAGGGGATCTTCCCAGACCCTGGGATCAAACCCAGGTCACCTGCCTTGCAGGTGGATTCTTTACCATTTTAGCCACCAGGGATGCCCTTTACAGACTCAAACTGAGCCCTAACACCGACTGTTTAAACAGCACCCAAACAGCCAGACATGTCATTAATATTATTGGTGTTGATTGGTAGCATTTTTGTATTTTCCAGTTTTTATCACTATATATAGACCTAAAGATTTAGATACTGCTGTTATGGCTTCTGTCAATGTTTTGATGTATTACAACTGTCAATAGTGACATAAAACTTACTATATGTAACTTTAAACACAGATTCATAGGCCTTTCCTCATGGGGAAATAAGATTTGCCTGAGTTTTTACCTTTTAAATGAATTAACTTTTTATCATTTTTATTTTGAATTAGGGGATAATTACTTTACAATATTGTGATGGTTTGTGCCAAACATTGACTTGAATTGGCCATAGGTATGTGTATGGCCCCTCACTCTTGAACCTCCCTCCCACCTCCTTCCCCATTCCACCCCTCTAGGTAAATCACAAAGCACCAGCTTTGGGTTCCCTGCATCATGCAGCAGATTCCAGAAAGACACATGTACCCCAGTGTTCATTGCAGCACTGCTTACAGTAGCTAGGACATAGAAGTAACCTAGATGTCCATCAACAGATGAATGGATAAAGAAGCTGTGTATTATTAAACTATAGAAAGGAATGCATTTGAATCAGTTTTAATTGCCTTTTGATTTACTTTTGGAGACAGTGTTAAAATTAGAGAAAGTTCCTCATGGATAAATAAGATTTGCCTAAGACTTTTCACCTTATCTTTACCTATCTACCAATCTATCTATTTTTGCTTTGTGTTTTGGATAAAGTCTTGGGAAAGACTTTTTTTTTTTTTGAAAAAGCACCAGACAAACAGACATTATCACAAAACTCCACTATCTCCCATATATCCTCTGGGATATAAGGTACCATTTCTCTTTCCTAAATGTTATTTGTTCTCCCATAAGTGCCTCGCATAAGACAAGTCACCTGTTTTTCAGAAGTTGCCTTTTTCTCCTACTCCCTATCATCTATTAAGTAGTGTATCAACTCCCAGTAATTGCATTAATGCTGAAGAAGGTGACGTTGAACGTTCTATGAAGACCTACGAGACCTTCTGGAATTAACAACCAAAAAAGATGTCCTTTTCATTGTAGGGGACTGGAATGAGAAAGTAGGAAGTCATGAGATACCTGGAGTAACAGGCAAATTTGGCCTTGGAGTCCAAGATGAAGCAGGGCAAAGGCTAACAGTTTTGCCAAGGGAACGCACTGGTCATAGCAAACACCCTCTTCCACCTACACAAGAGAAGCAAACACCCTCTTCCACCATCACCAGATGGCCAATACTGAAATCAGATTGATTACATTCTTTGCAGCCATTCAGGTATGACCTAAATCAAATCCCTTGTGATTATACAGTAGAAGTGACAAATAGATTCAAGTGATTAGATCCGATAGAGTGCCTGAAGAACTATGGACAGAGGTTCATGACATTGTACAGAAAGTAGTGATCAAGACCATTCCCAAGAAAAAAGAAATCAAAAAGGCAAAATGGTTGTCTGAGGAGGGCTTACAAATAGCTGAGAAAAGAAGAGAAGCTAAAGGCAAAGGAAAAAAGGAAAGATATAGCATCCTGAATACAGAGTTCCAAAGAATAGCAAGGAGAGATAAGAAAGTCTTCCTCATTGATCAGTGCAAAGAAATAGAGGAAAACAATAGAATAGGAAAGACTAGAGGTCTCTTCAAGAAAATCAGAGATACCAAAGGAATATTTCATGCAAAGATGGGCACAATAAAGGATAGAAATGGTAGGGACCTAACAGAAGCAGAAGATATTAAGAAGAGATGGCAAAAATACACAGAAGTACTGTACAAAAAAGATCTTCATGATCCAAATAACCACAAAGGTGTGATCACTCATCTAGAGCCAGACCTCCCAGAATGTGAAGTCACGGCCTTAGGAAGCATCGCTACGAAAAAAGCTAGTGGAAGTGATGAAATTCCAGTTGAGCTATTTCAAATCCTACAAGATGATGCTATTACAGTGCTTCACTCAGTATGCCAGCAAATTTGGAAAACTCAGCAGTGGCCACAGGACTGGAAAAGGTCCGTTTTCATTCCAATCCCAAAGAAAGGCAATGCCAAAGCTTATTTGAACTACTGCACAATTGTACTCATCTCACACACTAGCAAAGTAATGCTCAAAATTCTCCAGGCCAGGCTTCAGCAGTCTGTGAACCGTGAACTTCCAGATATTCAAGCTGGATTTAGAAAAGGTAGAGGAACAAGAAATCAAATTGTCAACATCCAGTGGATCATCACAAAAGCAAGAGAGTTCCAGAAAAACATCTACTTTTGCTTTCTCGACTACACCAAAGCGTTTGACTGTGTGGATCAGAACAAACTGGAAAATTCTTAAAGAGATGAAATACCAGATCACCTGACCTGCCTCCTAAGAAATCTGTATGCAGGTGAAGAAGCTACAAGTGGACGTGGAACAACAGACTGGTTCCAAATCGGGAAAGGAGTACGTCAAGGCTTTATATTGTCACCCTGCTTATTTAACTTATATGCAGAGTGCATCATGCAAAATGCTGGGCTGGATGAAGCACTAGCTGGAATCAAGATTGCTGGGAAAACATCAATAATCTCAGATATGCAGATGATACCACCCTTAATGGCAGAAAGCGAGGAAAGTGACAGAGGAGAGTGAAAAAGTTGTGTTAAGCTCAACATTCAGAAAACTAAGATCATAGCATCCTGTCCCATCACTTCACTGCAAATGGAGAAACAATGGAAACAGTATGAGACTATGTTTTTGGGCTCCAAAATCTCTGCAGATGGTGACTGCAGCCTTGAAATTAAGAGATGCTTGCTCCTTGGAAGAAAATATATGATCAACCTAGACAGCATATTAGAAAGCAGAGACATTACTTTGCCAACAAAGGTCCGTCTGGTCAAAGCTATGGTTTTTCCAGTTGTATGTATGTATGTGAGAGTTGGACTATAAAGAAAGCACCGCAGTATTGATGCTTTTGAACTGTGGTGTTGAAGACTTTTGAGAGTTCCTTGGACTGCAAAGAGAGCCATCCTAAAGGAATCCTAAAGGAAATCAGTCCTAAATATTCATTGGAAGGACTGATGCTGAAACTAAAACTCCAATTTTTGGCCACCTGATGTGAAGAACTGACTCACTGGAAAAGACCCTGATGCTGGGAAAGATCGAAGGCAGGAGGAAAAGGGGACGACAGAGATGACATGGTTAGATGGCATCACTGACTCGATGGACATGAGTTTGAATAAGTTGCAGGAGTTGGTGATGGACAGGGAAGCCTGGCGTGCTGCAGTCCGTGGGGTTGCAAAGAGTCAGACACAACTGAGCAACTGAACTGAACTGGCTGATATCAACTCCCAGTTGTAGTCATCCCTTACAGTCACATTTCTTTGTGAACCTCTGCATGTTATTGTTCCACTGCTCAATTATGTCCAACTCTTTGCAACCCCATGGACTGCAACATGCCTTGCTTCCCTGCCCTTCATTTCCCAGAGTTTACTTTAACTTATGTCTGTCGAATCGACCATGCCATCTAATCATCTCATCCTCTGTCACCCCCTTCTCCAGCCCTCAGTCTTTTGCAGCATCAGGGTCTTTTACAATAAGTTGATTCTTCACATCAAGTGGCCAAAGTATTGGAGCTTCAGCATCAGTCCTTCCAATGAATATTCAGGACTGATTTTCTTTAGGATGGACTGGTTGGATCTCCTTGCCGTTCAAGGAACTCTCAAGAGTCTTCTCCAGTACCGCAGCTTGAAAGCATCAATTCTTCGGTGCTCAGCTTTCTTTAGAGTCCAACTCTCACATACATGGAAAAACCATAGCTTTGGCTAGACAAACTGTTGTTGGCAAAGTAATGTCTCAGCTTTTTAATATACTGTCTAGGTGGGTCATAACTTTTCTTCCAAGGAGCAAGCGTCTTTTGATTTCATGGCTGCAGTCACCATCTGCAGTGATTTTGGAGCCCCCCAAAATAACATCTGTCACTGTTTCCATTGTCTCCCCATTTATTTGCCATGAAGTGATGGGACCAGATGCCATGATCTTAGTTTTCTGAATGTTGAGTTTTAAGCCAACTTTTTCACTCTCCTCTTTCATTTTCCTCAAGAGGCTCTTTAGTTCTTCGCTTTCTGCCATAAGGGTGGTGTCATCTGCATATCTAAGGTTATTGATATTTCTTCCAGCAATCTTGATTCCAGCTTGTACTTCATCCAGCCCAGCATTTCTCATGATGTACTCTGCATATAAGTTAATTAAGTGGGGTGAAAATATACAGCCTTGACATACTCCTTTCCCTGTAGGCAAACCATTTGATTTCTGCTCCCTTTGTCTTCTCATAAAAGACAGTTTGGGAGGATAATTTCCTAGGAAGTCTCCAGTGGTTTTAAGATCAAAGATTGGTTTTGATGCCTTCTCTCATTCCTTCCAGCTGTTTTGAGTTCTGTGCTCCTAGGTTAGCAGAAGCTTTTAAAAATGCATTGGTTATTTTGCAGCATCACAGGAGAGAGCAGAGGCTTCCCAAGGGGCAGTCAGCTCTGCTTGCCACTGGACCAGTCATCCATGTGCTTGGCCTCTGGCTCTCATCAGCTGTCTTCTTCTGTGTAGAGTGAAGATGGTGTGTGGAGTGAAGGGACAGGCAGACATGCTTCACAATTCCTGTGTTCGAAGAACAGAGATGCTCCACCAGCTCACTCTCCAACCTTGTTTACCAGCAGGTACGATAGATTTGTTTGAGTTCTGAGCTGCTGTCAGGGCGGAGAACCTGATTAGATCTCCATGCTAACCAAAATGTTCAGCACTGGTTCACAGCATGTTGACTGATTTCTAACTTGAAGTCCTGGAGTCTTCCCAGAGGAAAGGATAGCAGGGACTTGTTCTTGTGTATTGTCAGTGGTGATGTCTTAGATCAAATGCCTGTGATGTTCCAAAATGTGACCCAAGTCAGGTGACCCAGCCCTCTTTCCCGTGTAGTGAACAACTTCAGGGACGTCTCTCCCCAGTGGTGGTACTTGAACCGTGTATTCTTATCTTCATCATGATGATGTAGTCAACTCTTCATACTTGGCAATGAAAAGATGGACAATTCAAACCAGATGATTACAATCCATGTGGCTCTGGATGTAATAAAGACAGTTATATGATGAGACACAGTTTTTTTTCTCACCTACACATACCACTCATATATGTTTGATTTTAATTGTACTCTTCATCTAATTATAGTCCTTTCTTGACTAGGCCCACACCATCATGGACTGTGGGGCCCAGAAAGAAAGCTGCGTGCCAAAGAATTGATACTTTTGAACTGTGGTGTTGGAGAAGTCTCGAGAGTCCCCTGGACTGCGCAGAGATCCAACCAGTCCATCCTAAAGGAGATTGGTCCTGGGTGTTCATTGGAAGGACTGATGTTGAGCTAGGGAGGCACCAAACTGACCCTCCACTGGTGGTTATTTGAGAGCTGATCATAAGGCTTCAAGTTCATGGCTGCAGTGGGTGCTGCCCATGCATCAGTAGCACAGAAACCTTCCTGTTGTGCCAGAACATCCATCTAAAAACGGGTAACGTCAGTAGGAAGGCTGGGGCAGAGGGTAACGTCCTTGAAAACCAACCAATCTCAGGTCCCCAGGAAACTAGAGAGGCCTGTAGTTGTCATGAACAGGTCAGACCATGTGTGAACTAACAGGAGACTCAGTTTGGAGCTCTGGGGACCAGAGCACATGATTTAAAGTCTCTTTCTATACAACTGTGTGTTCTTTGGGAGAAGAGATTGGAGTGGGGAAGCAAACTGATTTCAAGAATTCTATGCTAAAGAAAGTTAAACAGCTTTCTTTAGCCTTTAATATTCTGGTTTGATTACAAATCTCTAAGAGAGGGAAATAAAAGGGAGCTTTTCCCAAATATTTTTCAACTGAGATTCCATCTTCACTGGGAATCACTCACATTTCAATGTGCACAAATTGCTGCCCCCACACCCCCACCCCAACCCAGTTTGGAGAATGCTAGCTGGAGAAGTCAGGGAATCCCTCGCTGGCAGGGTTGCCAGCTCTGTGACTCAGCCCCCAGGTCAGCTCCCAGACCGTCCAAGGGGGTTCAGTTCAGCTCAGTTGCTCAGTCGTGTCTGACTCTTTGCGACCCCATGAGCCGCAGCATGCCAGGCCTCCCTGTCCATCACCAGCTCCTGGAGTCCACCCAAACCCATGTCCATCGAATTGATGATGCCATCCAACCATCTCATCCTCTGTCCTCCCCTTTCCCTCCTGCCCTCAATCTTTCCCAGCATCAGGGTCTTTTCCAATGAGTCAGCTCTTCACATCAGGTGGCCAAGGGATTGGACTTTCAGCTTCAACATTATTCCTTCCAATGAACACCCAGGACTGATCTCCTTTAAGATGAACTGGTTGGATCTCCTTGCAGTCCAAGGGACTCTCAAGAGTCTTCTTCAACACCACAGTTCAAAAGCATCAATTCTTTGGCACTTAGCTTTCTTCACAGTCCAACTCTCACATCCATACATGACCACTGGAAAAACCATAGCCTTGACATAGACAGACCTTTGTTGGCAAAGTAATGTCTCTGCTTTCTTCACAGTCCAACTCTCACATCCATACATGACCACTGGAAAAACCATAGCCTTGACATAGACAGACCTTTGTTGGCAAAGTAGTGTCTCTGCTTTTTAATATGCTGTCTAGGTTGGTCATAACTTTCCTTCTAAAGATTAAGCGTCTTTTAATTTCATGGCTGCAGTCACCATCTGCAGTGATTTTGGAGCCCAGAAAAATAAAGTCAGCCACTGTTTCCCCATCTATCTGCCATGAAGTGATGGGACCAGATGCCATGATCTTAGTTTTCTGAATGTTGAGTTTTAAGCCAACTTTTTCACTCTCCTCTTTCACTTTCATCAAGACACTTTTTAGTTCTTCTTCATTTTCTGCCGTAAGGGTGGTGTCATCTGTATATCTAAGGTTATTGATATTTTTCCCGGCAATCTTGATTTCAGCTTGTGCTTCCTCTAGCCCAGTGTTTCTCATGATGTACTCTGCATATAAGTTAAATAAGCAGGGTGACAATATACAGCCTTGACGTACTCCTTTTCCTATTTGGAACCAGTCTGTTGTTCCATGTCCATTTCTAACTGTTGCTTCCTGACCTGCATACAGGTTTCTCGAGAGGCTGGTCAGGTGGCCTGATATGCCCAACTCTTTCAGGATTTTCCATACAGTCCAAGGGGGTAGCCTTCACAATTGGACCCCCACATGCTTGATGGTATGTGAATTCTTGCTAAGGTTACATCAATACGTGGATTAAAAAAAACTGAAGATCCACAGCCTGCCTGTGCACCCTTTCCAAAGGTTGTTCTGCCGAGAGCTGAGCATCAGTAAGCAGTCCCAGGTGGGTGGAGGGTCTTGCTTTCTACAAAGACCTCTCCATAAAGGTGAGACCTGCCTCTCTCCCTCTGCTTACTTTGATGAGTTTCTCCAGGGCCCACACATCTCTCGAGTGCCAGACAAAATAGTGTTTTTGAGAAAGTGAAAGAGTCTATGGATTTAGTGTGAAATCTTTTTGCAACTCAGATGATTTCTAATACTTTGCTTTCATGAAAATTGAGGGAAGACCGAATTGAGCTCTGTCAGAAGTTAGATCATTAAAAATCATTTTGATGATAGATCACCCTATCCCAGGGAGCTTGGTAATGGACATTGCTATGATAAAGTTTCTTTCATTTTCATGAAAAATGTTTCATAGTGTGTAGAATAACTGAAACAACAATAATTGTAAAATGAGATTAATGTTGGTGAAGATTGTCATCTAGTTTAGGAAATAGATGCATCTTAATTTAGTAAGTCTGGTGAAAACTGATTTTTCCAATAACATTGTACTTTTTATATTTAATAATATTTATGAAATCCTGTTGTAATAAGTCACATATTAATAGTACCTATAATAATAATTCAGTCTAGAATTATTTCTTTAATATCTAGAGCTACTTGGCTACAGGATTTAAACATTACTTTCAAATTAAAATGTATAAAATTAAATTCAAGTTATATACATACTTTTGCTGCAGATAAATATGAATGATCAATGAAAGGTTTAGGCATAAAATGTATCACATTAACATAAAATTATGTGAAGAAAGTAGAGTGGAAATAGAACTTTAAGGAGTAAATGAAATAACTTCTGCCTACTAAAGATGAGCTTATAGGTGTATATTAAAACAAATTATGGTGGATCTCAAATTGCTGTGGTGTTAGATTGTCCTGGAAACAGTGAAGACGTCATATTAGGATTTTACTTTTAAATATTTCCTACTTCTGGTTCACCAGAGATTGTATCCTTTACAACTATTTAGATTGATGAAGAAATGTTTTGGATGTGAACTTAAACAGGTGTGAAATGTCATATAGTGTTTTTTGTTGTTGTTGTTAAACGATAGTATTAATATGCATTTTGAAATATGCACAAATGAATAATTCGAAAAGGCATATAGTTTAAAGAATTATTTTAAGGGGTAACCAAGCAGGAGATTGACGGTCTCTGTATCCAACAGCACATACGGAAAATGAAAAAACAGGGGTCCAGAAATGGCTCCATTTGGTCTGGTTCAGGCTCTTTGCACACTTCTCCCACTGCCCTCCTTCTAGTCCAGGATCCAGGCTAACAGGTCCTCAGCTGCCAACTTAATATCCCACATCACCACTACTCTCCTCCTCCCACGTGTGACACTCATTTCTTTCACACTTAATGACAATCATGTTGACTTGGCCCTGGGACCACCTCATGAAACTGTCCGGGGAGTCATCATCCCCTGGCCCACATTCCCTGCCTCACTCTTGCCTCAAATCCCAGAAACCCTCAGGCAATAGAAAGCCCAAGTTTAGGCCTTGGTCCTAAGCCCTTGTCCATCTATCATCATCTGAATGATTGCTATTAATTTGTGCATTTGCAGTTTTCAAAGTGTCTCCCTCTTTATACTTCCTCTTTTCCTCTTTACCACAACCTGCTGTGATAGATGAAGATAGAAGATGGATGGATGGATGGATGGATAGGTAGGTAGGTAGAAAAAAGAAACTGGGGCTCAGAGGATTTCAATGGTTTGCCTGTGATGACACAGCCAGAAATGGTGGAGTTAGTATTTGGAACCAGGTCACCTGTCTTCAGACTCTTCGCCTTATGCACGACATCACAGAACCCAAGGCCAAGGTCACAGAAAACCAACTGGAATCTTTCGAGCCTGGGGTGGCCCACTCAAGCCTTACTGATCATACAGCCCTGGAGAGTGTGGTGCGTGTTAGCACGTAGTCCTTGTCTGATGGGCCTTCACACTTCATCCAGATTCTCTGCCAGACATTTGGAAAGGACTTACAGAGAGGGGAAATGAACACGTATGTGTACTTCCACGTACCGTGGAACAAGATTCCTTAGAACAGGACATGATGGGGCGGAGCTTAGAGAGCTGAGTATAAAGAAACATTACATAAAAATGGGCAAGTTTTGCTGTGAGAGATGTTTTAGTCTGGATAGCAGTACTGGAAATAAAACTTGGTTGGATGTCAAAACACCAGTCATCTAATTTTAGTTGTTTTTTTTTTTTTTTAATTTTAGTTTTATTTTTCATTAAAGACACTGAGTTTTAGAAACCAAGAAAAATACTAAACCTGTTTCAACTTACCTCAAAGTGCCCAAATTAATAGTTATTTCTGGCTAAGTTGAGTTTACCTATGCGTTTGTGTCATTTTTTGGAAAAGTTTTGAGGATAGTTTTTTTTTTTTTTTTTTTAGTGCATTCAGACATACAGTTTAAAAAATAATTACTCCTACTATGGAGCTTGATATTTTTATTATTCAATGTGAGGTATTTCATTTGAGGCTGAGCACTTAAAGCATTTGAAAGTTAGTTGGGATTTAGGGTTACGAAAAATTGAGACACAACTTAGCAACCAAGGAACAACTCAAGACAGAGTGATTGGTTTCCTAGGAGTTAAAGGAGTCGATCTGTAAGTCAGATACACAGTAAATAATTTTAGTTCACTTAGCACACACAGGACATAATTTACTAAAGGACTATGGCATTGTAAACAGCCAAAGGTTGCTCTCCAAGACCACCTGGAAGTTCAACTGTGCAGATGGCCCGAGTTCAGCAGCATGGACTTACTCTCCCTGTCCTCGTGGATTGGCTCCAGCCAACTGGTTTCATTCTGAGCACAACTCAGCTTGCTGAGTAGTCAGGCTCACTGTCAGTGACCGACATGTAGACTGCCCAGCAGGGGTGAAAGAGACCGGTGTAAATGACCTCTCCTGGCATTTGTGGCAGGAAAATCTATTTCTGTGAAATTTTGCTGTAGGAGAAAAAGCATCCAGACCCCTGGTGTCTACATATAATAATGCTGCTGCTACTATTGTTATGATGAATCAAAGTTACCTCTCCCAGATTTTCAAATACCGAGGATCACTTTATTTTCAGCTGCCAGTGCTGCAGGGCTCCCGCGAGGTGGAGGGGTTGCCTGAGATCATAATGTAAGTTATTAAGGGTAAGTCAGAATTTTTTCTGATATCTCTTGACTCTAAACACCCGCCTACTACTATCCATCTGTGAATTTGGAATCAATTTACAGATTAATTTACTATGCATGGCCAGTGTTTGTGAAGTGTTGTAACGTCCTGTGCAAAAGATACTTGTGTGCGTGCTCAGTCACTAAGCTTTGTCCAACTCTCTGCGACCCCATGGACAGTGGCCTGCCAGGATTCATTGCCCATGGGATTGACCAGGCAAGAATACTGGAATAGTGGGTTGCCATTTCCTCCAGGGCATCTTCCTGAGCTCTCCTGCATCCCCTGCATTGGAAGGCAGATTCTTTACCACTCTGCCACCTGGAAAGCCTTCACAGATGCTAGTGGTATTTTATTAGAATCATTTGATATCTATTTATAGTGTAAGGCAGTAGCAACAGAGTATAAGCTATAAAAGAAAAATTTAAGTTGGAATCCATTCTGTAAGTACTTGAAGAAAAAAAAAAAAGGTCAGGGATGGATAGAACACAACTGTTCTCAGATTGAAAGCATTGGGAGGACTGGGATATTCCGGTCTGGAGTCGTCTGGAATATTCTCCATACACCCCAGTGCCGAGCACCAAGCCTGGCTCAAAGCTGACAGCCAGCCACCGTGTGTTCATCCAGACTGAAGCGCGTGCATGTTTGCATTTGAGCTGCTCTCTTAGTTCATCCAAAGGAGTATCTTAGAGTTTTTCATTTCTGATTTCTCCAGGGGTTTCTATCAGGCTCCTCTGGATTATTGGGAGGAAACTGGACCCTGAAAGTAGCCCAGGTGAGTGGGAACTCAGAAGGCATGAGTTCCAGCCTAGATGTTCAGAACGTTGAAGCCACCATGCAACATGTGGCCAGGACAAGCTGCCAGTGCTGCTGGACTGGTGTGTAAAAGAGGCCCCCTGGCCAGCCCATAAATCCCTCCTTCCCAGGAGCCTTAGCATCCAGAGCAAGGCGCTGACTCCCAGGTGCTCTGAGCTGCGGGAGCTTCTACCATATTATTGTTTCTACCTGCTGACACAGGATGTGTGTAAGTACAAGGAAAGGAGTGACTTGGGTTCACATGCAAATCCACCTGAGCACCCAAGCTGGTGCTTGCTGCCTGCCTTCCAGGAACAGATGTGGCACCTCTGCCGCTGAGCCTCAGCAAGTCTTCTACATGTGTTTGTGATAAGAGCTTCTGGAACACAGATACTGTTGGCTGTTTGTTTTTCTGCAACAATCAACTTTTGTTCTTTCCCAGCAGAGCACCTACACAGCCCCAGGCTTCTGGGTCTCTGGATTTTGGAAACACTACTCTGCTTTTCAGCTCTCCTTGGAAAACCATTAGGGACCTCCTAGAGAGGAAAGCTACTGCTTGGGGTTCTAAGTGGATCCAGGGGAGGAGTAAGGTGGTGTGGGCACAGATGATACACGCACCAGTTTCCCAAAGTGAGACAGTGCAGAGCGTCCACCATATCAAACAATACGCATCTGGAAATCATAGCTGGCCAGGGGGTTCACAGTTTAAGAAATGGCTTTGCAACATATTCAGAGTGTGGCCAGTTCTTCAGGACTCTGAGCTCAGTATTTTCTAGCTACTCAATGACATGGGAAAGGAGTGGGAAATGTTCTAATGTGAAAGAAAGGTAAAAGAGACCTAAGTCACATAGTAATAACCTTGCATAGTGTCTCAAAGAAGCCTACAGTAAGAAAGAGTTTTTTAGATATTTGAGGAACTTGTGGATATTTGAGGACAAATAGCAATTTGTCCATATCTACTAGGATATCAGATTTTTTGGTATATAATTGTTCATCAAACTCTCAAATGATCCTTTGTTCTTGTATCTTATCATTTGTAATGTCTTCTTCATTTAGAATTTTATTTCAGTCCTTTCTTTTTCTTGATGAGTCTAGCTAAAGATTTGTTTATATTTTTAAACAAACAGATCTTATTAGTTTCATTGATTTTATGTTAATTTTTAGTTTCTATATCATATATTTCCATTCTCTTCTTTGCCTTCTTTATATTAACTTTGGGCTTGGTATGTTCTTATTTTTCTGGTTACTTATTAGGGTGCTTATCTGAGAGCATTCTTTTTTCTTAATGTACACATTTATTGTTATAAAATTTCCTCTGAGAATTTCTTTTGCTCCATCCCTTAAGTTTTGGTGGTATTTGTTTTCTTTCTCTTTTTTTTAAATTTAAATTTCTAAACAATATCTTGCTGAGCAGTTGTAGAATGTTTCTAAATTTGTAGTTAAATCAAATATTTAAAAATTGTAAATGAAGCTCACTTTTGTCTCTGTCTTGACATCACCTGGATTAATGATGACTGAGATAGCAATAATGGGGAGACTTTAAATTGCAACTAGTTTTCATTGTGTAATCATTGTGATTAAAATATCGATTTCAGTCAGAGCACACGGGTTTGTGGTTTTGATGGTGTTTTCCTGATGTTTGTGAGGCACAGGAGAGTAGCCCTTGTTAAATGCAGTCTCAGCCTGTTTTCTCCTTTGACTTCTTGCCATCATAGAGCAATCTAAGGTTTCTTCGACAGCACTGCGGCTACGTGGGGTGCGTACTACTTGAGAGCCGTGAACCTGGAGGACGTGCTTTAGCTGTGCAATCACAGCGGGCCTCCGAACACTTCATCCCAAGTCAGACACTGCCCCGCGCAGGCCTAAGAGGAGGAAGCAAATGCTTGACCCCCGTCCCAGGGGCAGGCTGCCTACTGCAGACCCAAGTTCACGGTGCTGTGGGCACGTAACATCTTTTCAAAAAGAAATTTGGAATCAAGCAAGCACTTCTTAGTTCCTTGTCCCTAATCACACATTAGGTAAATCTCCTCTCTTCTCACATGGAGGGTAGGAGTATAAGTCCTCCCCTTGAAACTTCAGGCTGAGGAAATGAAGTTCAACTGTAATTTCTGACCGGATTTAGATTATAGTTGAGATCACACTCATACTTTTTCTATAAACTAACTAATGGTGAGAGCTTTGGATAGAAGTATGCTAGACAGTAAAGAGAGGTCTGTTGTGTGTTTTAAATTCTGTCCTAAATAACCCAAAATGTGGATAATTCATTTGTTGACTCATTATAATAAACCAGGTTTTATCTGGAGGAAGCAAACATCCTTTGAAGGATGAATCTCTTCAGTTTTGGCCTGCTTGATTCAAATAAAGATTTTCTCCTTCAAGTTCCCTTTCCTGTGTTTAAAAAAAATTCATGCTTTATAAATTAAATATATCAACTTCTCCAAGTAGGAGTTCGATATTAATTTATTCTTGTTCATGCCTTTAAGGCATATGATTTAGTTAGAAAGCTACTACGTCATGTCATGCCACAAGCATTATTGAACTATAAACAAGGTTTTACGTATTCTTTTTCTCTATGTTATAGTTAAAAATCTATGTGTTTTTTCTTAATCTGAGGAAGTAGCTGGCATAGGACTCAGAAGGCCATTGACTTTGTTACTTCTTTTGTAGAATTAGGAACTTTGACTAAATCAATGAGTCTCAGCCCTTACAAAAAAAATTTTTTTTTCCCCAAAGAAAACAACCTTTCTTTCAAAAAAAAAAACCACAAAAAACAAAAAAAAACTTTTCCGTGGAACAGTATTATATATAATGGAGACAAGTGTAGAGCCCTTTAGCTAAAGGAGTGGCCAGAGACCCTGAAACTGTGATTTCTCTGTTCTACAAGTCTGCAGTGACCTCTGTGGGATCTTCCCCTTCTATGGGACATAGTTCAGAAACTAACAGTTATGAGAAGATCCTTCTCACTGAACATCTTTAGATTTAAAACTTGCTGGTTCTTTGTTTTCTTGTGTATAATTTTCTCACCTTTCTGTGTTTTTGTTAAATGGAAAGTTTAAAGAAAATCACAGATGTGTTCTCCTTACTAACAATTTGATTTCAAACTACTTCCTCCATTTGAACAGGATCCTCACCTAGAAATCAAAATAAAGGTCTTGGAAGTATGTATTTAGGGCAGGAGCTTTTAGGGGAGAAGATACTAGTCTTCTAGATCACTCCTAGGACTATGCGTGATTCCCTAATTCTCTGAAATTGTATGTTCTCGATAGACTGGTATTTATTGTACTTTTTATCAGATTAATCTAAATAGCATTCCATATATATGTTCTCTGTTATCTAAAAGCAGAAAAAGTGGGAATTCATTTTCTTTTATTTCTGGGATTATTTTTCTACTTAAGTAATCTTCAAGTTAGGTCTAGTCTCTAAAAGTATTATTTAAATGTCACATTTAGTCAGTCTGTGTCATTCCTATGATAATATCTCTTGCCTAACTTAAACATAAATAATATTTGACTTATTTCAGATACAGCAGGAGTTGGCCAGGAGTATAACTAGAGAACTAACAAAAGGTATGTTGCCAAACGTATGAATTAAATTTAGACATTGATCCCTGAAATACACTGAAAATGGTAAATGGCATCTTTTTCCATTGTTTGGATAACAGATGCTATGTTAAATAATTTTTCTTGTACATAGCTAATGAAAAATGTGAAAGCATGAGCAGTCATAGTACAAAATATCCTCCTCATTTATTCATCATGTTCCATAGCTTTAAAAAAAAATCTCAAAAGGTCTATGTAGTTCTTGTTTTTTTTTAATGTTTGTTTTTTTAAAAATTTATTTATTTTAATTGGAGGCTAATTACTTTACAGTATTGTGATGATTTTTGCCTTACATCAACATGAATCAGCCATGAGTGTTCATGTGTCTGCCCGTCCTGTATCCATCCACCCTGGACCCCACCCCCCACCTCCAAAGGCCTCTCTAGAGTCTTCTCTAGCACCACAATTTGAAAGCATCCTTTTACTTCGAGGAACCTCAGTCTTTGCCCTGACAGCCGTTAACTGATGATGCCCCTGGACATTATGGAGGGTAATCAGTTTTATTCAAAGTTACTGATTTAAATACTAATGACATCTAAAATAGACCTTCACAGAAACATCTAAACTGGTGTTTGACCAAACAGCTGGGATCATATTCTAGCCAAGTCAACAGGTTAATTAACCATCACACTGGGCAGATATTTAAACTATCACTTTTAAGGAGAATATTGAAATTGTCTAGTATTGCTCCAATTCTAGGCTAGGTTTTATGGAGAACCTATAACACAATCTATATATTCCTTCCTGTCCTCCTGCAGGAGTTTGTTACTGATTTTGTTACTCAACCAGACTTGGGTCCACTTGCCCAATACACAGTCAAACCAGTCTACTGACATCAGGTCGTGATGAAGGAAATTGTGGTGTTTCTTGCAAGGTGCCCAATGTGGGGCCAGGCAAGGAGAACCCAGGGTTCCTTCTCAAAAGACCCAAAGTCTGATGGCTTCCCGGGAAGGGTTTTATTGTTGGTGTTTATTTTTTTTTTTTAATGTCAGTGATTTATTGTTAAGCAAGGCAAACTTCAAAATACTACACAGCATATTTCCAGTATGCAGAAATAGCTAGATATAGAAACACATAAACACACACACAAACACACACACGGGAGTAGATATAGAGATAGCAGTATAGAAATATATGTCCCCAAGTTTGGTATGAAACTGTTAATCTTTTCTTTCCAAGGAGGACAGGCTAATTTATGAGAGAATTAACAAAATTTTAAACATTTCCCAATAGTTAGAATCCGTGGGGAAAAATGAATGTACCTTTTGGTAAACTAGAATAAAGAAAAATATGTGGCTTAGGTTTCCTAAGGATGAAAACAAGTTTTTTAAAAATACTTATTTTATATTGGGCTATTGCCAACGAACAATGTGGTGATAGTTTCAGGTGCAGAGCCGAGTGACTCCGCCATACATATACATGTATCTATTCTCCCCCAAATTCAGGGAAGGGTTTTTGATGGCAGAGTTAGGGGTAAGAGTGTGAGATGCCTGACAGCTTGTATACATCCTTCTGGACTGGTTGGTGGTGAGGTAACTGGGTGACTTGAGGAGTCAGTATCATCAAACATCAGGTTTCAACTGGTCTGGGGTATCCATAGGTTTAGTCAATGTGCAGTTAACTTCTTCCACCTGGTGGGCATTTCAGTATCTGCAGAATTCAAGGATGTGGCTCAGAATGTTATCTACAGCCCTTGAGGAGGAATTAAGGGTCCTTGACTTTGTTTGAAGGTTTAACTATTGTTATTTTGTCTTGCTCAACTGTTTTTATTTGTTTCAGCATTTTCTCACTTCTCTGATTACATTTGCTCTTTGGGCAAAGCCTCAGAGGCTAAAGCTTTTCTACAAACAAAAGGCAGGGTCTGTGGGCAGGTCCTCACAGGGTCCTACTCTGTTTCCATTAGTTTTTCTTTTTCTGTGTCCTCCTTTATTTTTAATAGATTTAAGAGATGGAGAGAGGGTTCCGAGTTAGGAGTTTCTCATTCATAACCCACCTAGGCTGGAACATCTAGAAAAATCTCTCTTCTTAAAATAATCTGTGTGTCATATTCCTCTCCCTCATATGTTAAATACACATCATGTCCTTCAAAAGCTGCACACCCCAAACCAATCAATTCCAGAATCCAGGCTCTGTGCTGTATGATAGAGATGCAAAAACAGGCAAAATGCGGCTTCTTTTCTCACGTTGCTTGTTACTGGTTGCCACTGGGCCCCTCAGTGCTTAGGACTCATTGGGCTGAATAAAGGCACTTCACGAAACTGCAAAGAAAATGGAAGGAAGTCATAGGAAAGACCCCATAGCTTCTGAGATACTTATTGGGAGTTGGAGAGATTTGTTCTGAAGGGATATAAAGCCTTGTCCCAGCAGGAAATAATTGTTAAAAATTTTTTTGGAGTATATGTGATTTACAGTGTTGTGCTAGTTTCAGGTGTATAGCAGTGAATCAGTTATATATATATATATATATATATATATATATATATATATATATATAACATATATATATGTGATTCACACATATATAACCCTTCTTTTCAGATTCTTTGCCCATATAGGTTATTGAGTAAATTCCCTGTAATATTTTCTTGGTCCTTATTATCTATTTCTATTCCTTCTGGAGAAGGAAATGGCAACCCACTCCAATATTCTTGCCTGGAAAACCCCATGGACAGAGGAGTCAGGCGGGTTCCAGTCTATAGGGTCACGAAGAGTCGGACACGACTGACTATTTTTATTTTATGGATAGTAGTGTATATATATCGGAGAAGGCAATGGCACCACACTCCAGTACTCTTGCCTGGAAAATAACATGGACAGAGGAGCCTGGTAGGCTGCAGTCCACGAGGTCGCACAGAGTTGGACACGACTGAGTGACTTCACTTTCACTTTTCATTTTCATGCATTGGAGAAGGAAATGGCAACCCGCTCCAGTGTTCTTGCCTGGAGAATCCCAGGGACGGCGGAGCCTGGTGGGCTGCCGTCTATGGGGTCGCACAGAGTTGAACACAACTGAAGCGACTTAGCAGCAGCAGCAGTGTATATATATTAATTCTAATCTCCTAATTTATCCCTCCCCCCATGTTTCCCCTTTGGTAACTATAAGTTTGATTTTGAGGTCTGTGAGTTGGTTACTAGCTTATTTTTATTCGAGTCCACCTTTAAGTGATATCATATAGTATTTGTTTTTCTCTGAGTTACTTCATTTAGTGTGAAAATTTCTAGGTCCATCCATGTTACTGGAAATGGCATTATTTCATTCTTTCATGACTGAGTAATTCTCCGTTGTGTGTATGTGTGTGTGTACCACATCTTCTTTATCCATTCATCGTTGATGGACACTTAGGTTGCTTCCATGTATTGGCTATTGTCAATATTGCTGCAATGAACATTGGGGTGCATGTATCTTTTTAAATTATGTTTTTCTCTGGATAATTGACCAGGAGTGGGATTGCTGAATCATATGGCAGCTCTATATTTAGTTTTTCAAGAAACCTTCATACTGTTCTCCACAGTGGTGTACCTAGTTACATTCCCAGGAACACTGTAGGAGGGTTCCCTATCTCCACATCCTCTCCAGCTCTTATTGTGTGTACATTTTTTATGGTGGCTATTCTGACTGGTGTGAAATGATACCCCATTGTAGTATTTCTGCACTTCTCTATTAATTAGGGATGCTGAGCATCCTTTCTGAGCTGTTTGGTCATCAGTAAGTGTTCTTTAGAGAAATGTCTATTTAGATCTTACACTCATTTTTCGCTTGGGTTGTTTGTTTTTTGATATTGAGCTCTTTGAGTTGTTTGAATGTTTTGGAGAGTAATCTGTCACATCATTTGCAAATATTGTCCCCCATTCTGGGGGTTTTCTTCTGTCTTGTTTATGATATCTTGTGCTGTGCAAAGGCTTCTAAGTTTAATTAGGTCCCATTTGCTTACTTTTGATTTTAGTTTCATTACTCTAAGGGTTGGGTCAAAAAGATGCATTGCTGTGATTTGTGGCAGAGTGTTCTGCCTGTGTTCTCCTCTAAGAGTTTTGTAGTGTCTGTCCTTATGTTTAGATCTTTAGTCCATTTTGAGTTTATTTTTGTGGATGGTGTTAGGGAGTGTTCTGATTTCATTCTTATACATGTAGCTGTCCAGTTTTCTCAGCACTGCTTATTGAGGAGGCTGTCTTTTCTCCATTGTATAGTCTTGCCTCCTTTGTCCTAGATTAATTGACCACAGTTGCATGGGTTTCTCTCTGGACTTTCTATCCTGTTGCATTGATCTTGCAATCTATTTCGATTTTTGTGCCAGTACCACACTTTGTTTTGATTACTGTAGCTTGTAGTGTAGTCTAAAGTCAGGGAGCATGATTCTGTCAGCTCCTGCTTTTCTTTCTTAAGATTGCTTTGACTATTCAGTGTCTTTTCTATTTCCATACACACTGTAAAATTTTTTGTTGTAGTTCTATGAGAAACACCACTGGTAATTTGATACAAATTGCATCGAATCAGTAGATTGCTTTGGGTAGTACAATTATTTTGACAGCAGGAAACGGTTTATTCAGAGTTGTTCTAGGTATATGGTGGCCACCTTGAATTAAATCAGATTAAATCAGATTCATTAAATCAGATCTGATTTTCCCAGCCTGTGGCTCTTTGTGTCCTGTAGAAGGCGCCAAATGACCGGTCAGAGCTCTGATGCACGGGTTCCTCTTTGGAAAATGTGAAATGTAATTCTGAAAGGCCAGCATCTTAAACAAAGCATTCAACGGTCTGTCTGCGACCCTTCCTTTTGCTTCATTTTAGTGTAACGTGGGTCAAAATGAGAAGCAGACAGGAAAATGGTTGCGTCTCCTGGCGTGTGGTAATATTGTGGAATATGAAAACATGAGTCAAACACAGAGGCAGCCCAGTCAAAAAGCAGCTAAACACGGAGCTGGTGTGGGAACGTGTGTGTGCGTTTGTGTACTTCTGCTTCTGAGAGAGACTAAATAGTAAAGGATGGAATGAAACATACTCCAAAAAAAAAGGTAAAGAGAAAGTATTGTAGAAAAACATATAAAAAGAATAAAAAAGTGGGACATGAGAGAAAGAGAAAGGAAAGCTCAAGGGAGCATGAGACCAGGGAACGTGGATAAAAGTACTGACATGGGAACTCCAGGAGGTAAGATCCTATCCTCTCTTTCTTGCAGTTCTAATAATAGTTGAATTTCAAATGACTGTCATACAAGTAGAGGACAAGAAAAAATACACCAAGGCATCTGGAACTAATTCAGTGGAATTCTTTATTTCAAGGGGTTCTTTATAATTTCTATATATTATATTTTACATATAACTTACATACTATATTTTATATAAATTTATATATATATATATGAATGACAATGTCAGGTGGTAAGTTTTGAATTTTCAGTGATACCAAAGAGAGTGTGGCAGGAATTTAGGAGGAAGTTGCGTGGAAGTGAGCTAGTGTGGTTGGGAGAGAAGACTAGCTCGGGAGGGCTGGGACGTGGCCTGGGCCCTGATTGATGGGTAATGAACAAGATATTTGAGATGAATGAACAGAATTCGCTTCCTATGATAGTTGTTAAGCAAGGATGTTATGAACATACATAAACCTACAGTAAAGATGGCATAGTGGCACAGCATGTCCAGGGATTAAAAGAATAATCTTGTTAATGACCTTCAGAGGAGTTATAAAGGATAAGAAGCCAGAAGTTCCTGATTCAGCAACATCATCTCCTTTTTTTTTCAATGTTCTTTGTCAGTTGTACCATATTTAAAAAAATTTTTTTAGCAAGTTGGTAAATGGTAGGAAAGCTTGACATGACATATTTATTGTGTGTGTGTATATATATATATATATATATATATCCTGCTTTTCACAGATCCATATTTATATCATCCAGCTGCTTTAAAGAGTTAAAATTATGATCATAAGACATATGAAGGGCATAGACAATGAGCATCTTAAGAAGAGGGTCAGGACTATTTGAAACCAAAGGAGGATGATTAGTCTAATTAAAAGTTACTTCTTGTTTAATAAAGTTGTATTCCTTAAGACTTATGCTTAGACATGTTATTATTTGAGATTGTATTTTGCCTGTTTCATTACATGGAAAAATCTTTAATCTTGTTACTTTGTTTTCCTCACCCTGCTCTTCTTCCCCAGCTATCCTGCAAAACATTAAAAAGAAAATATTTAAGCAGAATTTGTCCAGGAGGTTTCACCGAGCATGTAGAGTATCCTGCTCACAGACTCACTGTGTGATGTTTATTCCCTGGCACTTCCCTGGCAGGTTTCTCTGAAACTTAACATCTAGAACCCATGACGTGAAGTGCTGACCACTCTCCCCCTTCACCTGGAGGCAAACCGTTCGTTTTCTGCTCCCCTTGTATGCCCATAAAAAGGAGTTTGGGTGGATGATTTCCCAGGAAATCTCTAGTGGTTTTAAAATAAAAAACTAGTTTTGATGCCTTATCTCGTTTCTTCCAGCTGTTCTGAGTTCTGTTCTCCTTGCTTTGCAGACGCTTATAAAAATGCATTGGGGAAAAAAAATGCATTGGTTATTTTGCAGCTTCACAGGTGAGAGCAGAGGCTTCCCAAGGGCCAAGCCAGCTCCAGTTGAGGCTGGACCAGTCATCCATGTGGTTGGCCTCTGGCTCTCATCAGCTGTCTTGTTCTGTGCAGAGTGAAGGGACAGGCAGACACATTTCACAGTTCCTGTGTTCCAAGAACAGAGATGCTTCACCAGCTCGCACTTCAACCTTCTTTCCCAGCAGGTATGACGGATTTGCTTGAGTTCTGAGCTGCTGTCAGGGTGGAGAGTCTGACTGGGTCTCCACCTTAATCAAAGTGTTCAGCACTGCTGCATACCTTATTGACTGATTTCTAACTTGAAGCCCTGGAGTCTTCCTGGAGGAAAGGATAGCGGGGACTTGTTCTTGTGTATTGTCAGTGGTGGTGTCTTAGATCAAATGCCTGTGATGTTCCAAAATGTGACCCAAGTCAGGTGACCCAGCCCTCTTTCCCATGTAGTGAACAGCTTCAGGGATGTCTTTCCCCGGCTGTAGTACTTGAACTCTGTATTCTCATCTTCATCATGATAATGTAGCCAACTCTTCATGCTTGGCAATGAAAAGATGGACAATTCAAACCAGATGATTACAATCCATGTGACTCTGGATGTAATAAAGACAAGTTATATGATGAGACACAGTCTCTTTCTCACACACACATACCACTCATATATGTTTGATTTTAATTGTACTCTTCATCTAATTATAGTCCTCTCTTGACTTGGCCCACATCGTCATGGACCGTGGGGCCCAGAAAGACAGCTCGGGAGGCATCAAACTGACCCTCCACTGGTGGTTATTTGACAGCTGATCATAAGGCTTCAAGTTAATGGCTGCAGTGAGGGCTACCCCTACATCAGTAGCACAGAAACCTTCCTGTTGTACCAGAACGTCCATCTAAAAATGGGTAACATCAGTAGGAAGACTGGGGCAGAGTCTTCCTAGCAGCTCTTCCCGGCATTGTGCCCTAGCGGGTAACAATCCATGAAAACCAACCAATCTCAGGGCCCCTGGAGACTAGAGAAGCCTGTAGTGGTCATGAACAAGTCAGACCTTGTATGAAGTCACAGGAGACTCAGTCTGGAGCTCTGGGGATCAGAGCAGATGATTTAAAATCTCTTTCTGTACAACTGTGTGTTCTTTGGGAGAAAAGATTGGGGTGGGGGAGCAAACTAGTTTCAAAATTCTGCACTAAAAAAAGTTAAACAGCTTTCTTTAGCCTTTAATATTCTGGTTTGATTACAAATCTCTAAGAGGGGGAAATAAAAGGGAACTTTTCCCAAATGTTTTTCAACTGGGATTCCATCTTCACTGAGGATCACTCACATTTCAATGCGCACAAATGCCCCCCAGTCCCCGCCCCAACCCAGTTTGGACAGTGCCAGCTGGAGAGATCAGGGAATGCCCCACTGTCCAGGGTCGCCAGTTCTGCTGAGACTCAGCTCCCAGGTCAGTGGGAATCAGCTCCTGGACAGTCCAAGGGGGTAGCCTTCACAATTGGACCCCCACCTGGTTGGTGTGGTATGTGAATGCTTGCTAAGATTACATCAGTGCATGGATTAAAAAAATTGAAGATCCACAGCCTGCCTGTGCACCCTTCCCAAAGGTTGCTCTGCCAAGAGCTGAACATCAGTAAGCGGTCCCAGGTGGGCAGAGGGTCTTGCTTTCTACAAAGACCTCTCCATAAAGGTGAGACCTGCCTCTCTCCCTCTGCTTTCTATGATGAGTATCTCCAGGGCCCACAGATCTCTTGGGTGCCAGATAAAATGGTGGTTTTTGAGAAAGTGAAAGAGTCTATTGATTTACTATGAAATCTTTTTGCACTCAGATGATTTCTAATACTTTGCTTTCATGAAAATTGAGGGAAGACCTAATTGAGCCATCAGAAATTGGATCATTAAAAATCATTTTGATGATAGATCACCCTATCCCAGGGAGCTTGGTAACTGACATTGCTATGATAAAGTTCCTTTCATTTTCATGAAAAATGTTTCATAGTTGTACAATAACTATAACAACAATAATTGTAAAATAAGATTAATGTTGGTGAGGATTGCCATCTATTTTAGGAAATAGATGCATCTTAATTTAGTAAATCTGATGAAAACTGGTTTTACCAACAAAATTTTAATTTTTATATTTAATATTAATAAAAATCTGTGTGATAAATCAGATAGTAAGTGTATTTATAATGATAATTCAGACTAGAATTATTTCTTTAATATTTAGAGTCATTTGGCTACAGGATTTAAACATTACCTTCAAATTGAAATGTACAAAATTAAATTAAAGTTATATACATATTTTTGCTGCAGATAATTATGGATGATCAATGAAAGGATTTTAGGCATAAAATGTATCACATTAACATAAAATTATGTGAAGAAAGTAGAGTGGTAATACAACTTTAAGGAGTAAATGAAATAAATTTTGCCTACTAAAGACAAGCTTGTAGGTGTATATTTTTTTTTTTTTTTTGTAGGTGTATATTAAAATCAATTATGGTAGATATCAAATTGCTGTGGTATGAGATTGTCCTGGAAACAGTGAAGAAGTCATATTAGGTTTTTATTCTTTAAATTTCCTATTTTTGATTCACCAGAGATTATATTCTTTGCAACGATTTAAGTTGATGAATAAATGTTTTAGATGTTAACTTAAACACATGTGAAGAGACATAGTGGTTTTTGTTTTTTTGTCAAATGATAGTGTTTCTATGCATTTTGAAATATGCACAAATGAATAATTTGAAAAGACATACAGTTTGAAAAATTATTTAAGCAGGAGATTGACGGTCTCTAGATCGAACAGCACATAAGGAGAATGAAAAAACAGGGGTCCAGAAATGGCTCCATTTGGTCTGGTTCAGGCTCTTTGCACACTTCTCCCACTGCCCTCCTTCTAGTCCAGGATCCAGGCTAACAGGTCCTCAGCTCCCAACTTAAGATCCCACATCACCACTACTCTCCTCCTCCCACGTGTGACGCTCATTTCTTTCACAGTTAATGACGGTCACTTTGACTTGGCCCTGGGACCACCTCATGGAACTGTCCGGGGAGTCATCGTCCCCTGGCCCATGCTCCCTGCCTCACTCTTGCCTCAAATCCCAGAAACCCTCAGACAAAGAAAGCCCAAGTTTAGGCCTTGGTCCTAAGCCCTTGTCCATTGCTATTAATTTGTGCATTTGCAGTTTTCAAAGTGTCTCCCTCTTTATACTTCCTCTTTTCCTCTTTACCACAACCTGCTGTGATAGATGAAGATAGAAGATGGATGGATGGATGGATGGATAGGTAGGTAGGTAGAAAAAAGAAACTGGGGCTCAGAGGATTTCAATGGTTTGCCTGTGATGACACAGCCAGAAATGGTGGAGTTAGTATTTGGAACCAGGTCACCTGTCTTCAGACTCTTCGCCTTACGCACGACATCACAGAACCCAAGGCCAAGGTCACAGAAAACCAATTGGAATCTTTCGAGCCTGGGGTGGCCCACTCAAGCCTTACTGATCATACAGCCCTGGAGACAGTGGTGTGTGTTAGCACGTGGTCTTGTCTGATAGCCACTGTCTGTGGCCTTCACACTTCATCCAGATTCTCTGCCAGACATCTGGAAAGGACTTACAGAGAGGAGAAATGAACACATATGTGTACTTCCACGTACCGTGGAACAAGATTACTTAACTCAGAACAGGACATGATGGGGCGGAGCTTAGAGAGCTGAATATAAACAAACATTCACATAAAAATGGGCAAGTTTTGCTGTGAGTGGTGTTTTAGTCCGGATAGCTGTACCAGAAATAAAACTTGGTTGGATGTCAAAACACCAGTCATCTAACTTTAGTTTTGTTTTTCATTAAAGACACTGAGTTTTAGAAACCAAGAAAAATACTAAGCCTGTTTCAACTTACCTCAAAGTGCCCAAATTAATAGTTATTACTGGCTAAGTTGACTTCACCTATGCTTTTGTGTTATTTTTTTGAAAACTTTTGAGGATACCTTTTTTTTTTAAAGTGCATTCAGACATACAATTTAAAAAAATAATTACTCTGACTTTGGAGCTTGATGTTTTATTATTCAATGTGAGGTATTTCATTTGAGACAGCCCTTAAGAACATTGCAAAGTTAGTTGGGATTTAGGGTCACAAAAATTCAGACACAACTTAGGGACTAAACAACAACTGAACAACAGAGTGATTGATTCCTTAGGACTTAAAGGAGTCGATCTGTAAGTCAGATACACAGTGAATAATTTTCATTCACTTAGCAGACACAGGACATAATTTACTAAAGAAAGGACTATGGCATTATAAACAGCCGAAGGTTGCTCTCCAGACTACCTGGAATTTCAAGTGTGCAGATGGCCAGTTCAACAACCTGGACTTATTCTACCTGTCCTCGTGGATTGGCTCCAGCTGTTTCCTTCTGCTGCTGAGGCTGCTAAGTCGCTTCAGTCGTGTCTGACTCTGTGCGACCCCATAGGCGGCAGCCTACCAGGCTCGCCTGTCCCTGAGATTCTCCAGGCAAGAACAATGGGGTGGGGTACCATTTCCCTCTCCAAATGAATGAAAGTGAAGTCACTCAGGCATGTCTGACTCCTAGCGACCCCATGGATTGCAGCCTACCATCTTGTCCATGGGATTTTCCAGGCAAGAGTACTGGAGTGGGGTGCCATTGCCTTCTCTGGTATCCTTCTGAGCACAACTCAGCTTGCTGAGCAGTTAGGCTCACTGTCAGTGACCAGCATGCATAGACTGCCCAGCAGGGAACGGTGAAAGAGACCAGTGTAAATGACCTCCCCTGGCATTTGCGGCAGGAAAATCTATTTCTGTGAAACTTTTCTGTACAGGAGAAACAGCAACCAGACCCCTGGTGTCTACATATCAGTAATGCTGCTGCTACTATTGTTATGATGAATTAAAGTCACCTCTCCCAGATTTTCAAATACCGAGGATCACTTTATTTTCAGCTGCCAGTGCTGCATACAGGGAGGGCACAGGGCTCCCGCGAGGTGGAGGGGTTGCCTGAGATCATAATGTAAGTTATTAAGGGTAAGTCAGAATTTCTTCTGATATCTCTTAACTCTAAACACCCGCCTACTACTATCCATCTGTGAATTTGGAATCAATTTACAGATTAATTTACTATTCATGGCCAGTGTTTGTGAAGTGTTGTAACGTCCTGTGCAAAAGATACTTGTGTGCGTGCTCAGTCGCTAAGCTTTGTCCAACTCTCTGTGACCCCATGGACTGTAGCCCACCAGGCTCCTCAGCCCATGCGAATTTCCAGGCAAGAATACTGGAATAGTGGGTTGCCATTACCTCCTCTAGGGCAACATCCCAAGCTCTCCTGCATCTCCTGCATTGGCAGGCAGATTCTTTACCACTCTGCCACCTGGAAAGCCTTTACAGATGCTAGTGGTATTTTATTAGTATGATTTGATATCTGTTTATAGTGTAAGGCAGTAGCAACAGAGTATAAGCTATAAAAGAAAAATTTAAGTTGAAATCCATTCTGAAAGGACTTGAGAAAAAAAAAAAGGTCAGGGATGGATAGAACACAATTGTGCTCAGACTGACAGCCTTTGGAGGAGTGGGATATTCCGGTCTGAAGTCGTCTGGAATATTCTCCATACACCTCAGTGCCGAGCACCGAGCCTGGCTCAAAGCTGACAGCCAGCCAGCGTGTGTTCATCCAGACTGAAGCGCGTGCATGTTTGCATTTGAGTTGCTTTCTTAGTTCATCATAAGGAGTATCTTAGAGTTTTTCATTTCTGATTTCTCCAGGGGTTCCTATCAGGCTCCTCTGGATTATTGGAAGGAGACTGGACCCTGAAAGTAGCCCAGATGAGTGGGAACTCAGAAGGCATGAGTTCTTGCCTTGAAGTTCAGAACCTTGAAGCCACCGTGCAACATGTGGCCAGGACAAGCTGCCAGTGCTGCTGGACTGGTGTGTAAAAGAGGCCCCCTGGCCAGCCCATAAATCCCTCCTTCCCAGGAGCCTTAGCATCCAGAGCAAGGCGCTGGCTCCCAGGTGCTCCAAGCTGTGGGAGCTTCTTCCATATTATTGTTTCTAACCTGCTGATGCAGGCTGTGTGTAAGTACAAGGGAAGGAGTGACTTGGGTTCACATGCAAATCCACCTGAGCACCCCAGCCTGCTGCTTGCTGCCTGCCTTCCAGGAACAGATGCGGCTGAGCCTCAGCATGTCCTGTACATGTGTTTGTGATAGGAGCTTCCTCTTCGAGAACACAGATACTGTTGGCTGTTTGTTTTTCTGCAACAATCAACTTTTGTTCTTTCCCAGCGGAGCACCTACACAGCCCTAGGTGTCTCTTTCTCTGGACTGTGGAAACACTACTTTCCTTTTCAGCTCTCCTTGGAAATCCGTTAGGGACCTCCTAGAGAGGAAAGCTATTGCTTGGGATTCTAAGTGGATCCAGGGGAGGAGTAAGGTGCTGTGGGCACAGATGATACACGCACCCAGTTTCATAAAATGAGACAATGCAGATTGCCCACAATATCAAATGATACACCTCTGGAAATTCTAGCTGGCCAGGAAGTGGTTCACAGCTTAAGAAATGGCTTCGTAACTTATTCAGAGTGTGGCAAGTCCTTGAGGATTCTGAGCCCAGTATTTTCTAGCTACTCAATGACATGCGAAAGGAGGGGGAATGTTCTAATGTGAAAGAAAGGTAAAAGAGACCTAAGTCACATAGTAATGACCTTACATAGTGTCTCAAAGAAGCCTACAGTAAGAAAGAGTGTTTTAAGTATTTGAGGAAATTTTGGATATTTGAGGACAAATAGGAATTTGTCCATATCTGCTAGGTTATCAGATTTTTTGGTATAGAATTGTTCATCGAAGTCTCTAACGATCCTTGTTCTTGTATCTTATCATTTGTAATGTCTTCTCCTTTATTTAGAATTTTATTTCAGTCCTTTCTTTTCCTTGCTGAGTCTAGCTAAAGATTTCTTTATATTTTTAACAAACAGATCTTATTAGTTTCATTGATTTTATGTTATTTTTTTAGTTTCTATTTCATTTATTTCCATTCTGTTTTTTGCCTTCCTTATATGAACTTTGGGCTTGGTATGTTCTTATTTTTCTGGTTCCTTATTAGGGTGCTTATCTGAGAGCATTCTTTTTTCTTAATGTACACATTTATTATTATAAACTTTGCTCTGAGAACTTCTTTTGCTCCATCCCTTAAGTTTTGGTGGTATTCGTTTTTTTTCTCTCTCTCTCTCTCTTTTTTTTCTTTGGTGGCTAACATCTATTGTTTAGGTTCTGAGCTATAAAACCCATCATAGTGTCATGCCAAAAGGTGCACGTTTCTTTTATCTGGTTTCACTAAGCTAGTAGAAAATTAATGTAAGACATGCTGGAGCAAAACAGGAGCAAAAAGCACAGAAGCTTGCAGAGGCCACTTCCACCTTGTAAAGTCCCCATGTGTAAGACTGCCTCCCCAAATAGAGAGAGCCATGGTGCGGTCTACTTGGGCATCCTGAGATATCCCAGAGCTGCGTGTTACAGAGATTTCCTTCGGTCTCTTCTGTTTGTAACTCAAATGGACAGAATGAAACTGGTTCCCCAGGCAGTATCAAAGCAGCTTTCCTCATGTCACAAAAATTTCCAGAAGTTTGAGACTTAGAAGTGGATCCCCAGTGAGGGCAGCGCTGTCAGAGCCCACTGCAAGAGCCCAGGGGAGAGGCTTACAAGCCTCCACTCTTATCCTTGCCCACACACCACACACCTTGAAACAGGTTACTCTAAATCAGCAGGAAATTCCACTCATGGTTAGATCACACAATGACCCATTCAGCGTCTGTTGACAGCTGACAGTGCAGCCACCACTTTGAAGGGTGCAGTGATGCAGCAGGGACTGAGACACCAAGCTTCCTGTCATCGTGGCATTTATAGTCGAGCAACGTCTGAAGTATTACCTCATTTATAAAGAGGCAGAAACCTGGTTTTGGGAAATTTGATTGTCAGAAAAAGAGATAGTATCTTTTACACTTTACTATTCTTCTATTTTCTGTATTTGTGTTTTTGCATCAATTTGTCCTCCTAGGACTCCAACTCAGACCAGTTATGTAGTAGTCTAGGAAACCAACAGTAGTCCACAAATTGGCTCCAATACCCTATTTTTTCGGTGGGTGAAGTAGCATAATCCACTAAATCCCTTAAGTTTTGGTTCCGCTCTGTCATCTGGGAGTGCTCTAGGAACTGTGAATGAGAAAAAAGTTGACAAATAAATTAGAAATCCCAGTGAGGTTGTTCGGATGACTGGGTCACATGTGTCTGAGATTCTGTTCTGAGATATTCCATTGACTATCGACGCTGAGACACCATGTCTTATGTCAACCTGGCCTTTGTAAACCAGAGGGGTCCTGGTCAAAAATGTGGTCAGCATTTCACTGCAGAATCATGGTATCTTCCTAAGAGGAATATTAACCTTGGTTTCCATCACTAATTGAGAAGATAGAATAGGAGGTTTAAATGCTAGCTGCAGCATTTACAAGCAGTACCACCCTGAGAACTTAAGCAAGTTAATATAACCTCTCTAAACTGTTGCTTTAGTTCATTATCAATAAATGAGGCTAATAATACTTACCTTGTAGTGCTGCAGTGGATCAATGATAAAGTCCGTGGTAGAGGGTTCACATATGCTGTGGGCTTCCCTTGTGGCTCAGCTGGTAAAGAATCTGCCTGCAGTGCGGGAGACCTGGGATCAATCCCTGGGTTGGGAAGATCCCCTGGAGAAGGGAAAGGCTGCCCACTCCAGTATTCTGGCTTGCTTTTAGCTTGTGCCCCTAGGCGTCCCTTCACGTGCTGATTCTGGACTTGGCCACGTGACGAGCCTTGACCAGTGGAGCGTTAGCAAGAGTGATGCACATGAAAGCCTGGTAAGTCCTTGCACACTGGGCTCTGTTTTCTTAGAATCCATCTGCCATGCTGTGAAGAAGCATAAGCAGCCATGTGGAGAAGCCCACTTGGAGGAGAATGGAGGCCTTAAGCCAACTCCCAACTGGGCTTCCAGCCTGCAGCCAGTACCGGTTTCCATCCGTCTGTATGAGTCCATTTTAGATCTTCTAGACATCCAACTCCAAGCCGGCAACATTCTTGAAGCCTAGTAACCTTGTGGTTACTAGGTCAACCCCCAGAGCTGTAAGAAGGAATAAGAAATTGTGAGAAGCCATTAAATTTGGGGTGATGTGTTATGCAGCAGTCGATAGCTAAAACAGAGCTGTTACCTCAAAGTGGAGTCCTGCCACCACACATGGCATTGAATTTTGTGTCTGGTGGAAGAGGGGAGAAGTTTGGAGGAACGACGAAGAGACTGTCTGGTGGAGGCTGGAACGCAGTGGAGGCTATCCTACTGGAAGCTGCAGGAAGGAGAACCAGAGTTATAGAGCCACAGAACAGTTACCAGAACTCTGCCGGTGGAAATATGGGAACTAAAGAGGTGCCTCATGGACTTGGGGTCTGGCTAAGCTGATTCCTGACAGGATGCTGAAAGTGCCATCTGCCTCCTTTTAGACCCCCGTGGTAAAGTCCAGGAGGAGCTACTTGAGCTAAAGAAGGAAATGTTTAGATTTCAAGCAAATTTAGAAGAACTAAAAAGGCACTAGAACCTGTGGGTTTGATAATAAAATTGCTTTCATCTCTCCGAGGAAAATTTCTCAAAGTGAAAAATGGCCTTGGTTTGAAGATGAAATCCAGAGTGCTGTTAGGAAAACATGACCTCAGGGTCAGCGTTTCTGTTAAAACATGAGAAAGATTTAAAGAGTATCTCAGTGATCCTCTTGGCTAAACAAGAAGACTTCTAAGAATCTTAAAGGTACCATGTGAAGCAGAACTACCAGATCATCCAGAGGAATTGGGAGAAATGTTACATTGTTATTAAGTCTTTAAATATATGGGTGCTTTCTTATGGGGCAATAGATCAGCCAAACAGGTTGCTAATGGTTTTTAGATGCACTTGTATAATGGTAGGATAAAACATTTTTGACTTCATATTTGACTTTTGCCATATAGTCAGAAAAGGGCTACTTTTGCAAAAATATTCAAAATTTTCATTTTTACCCATGTGCTCTATATCTTTGTCAACATCTTTATTTTCTCTTCTTAAATTTTTTTTTTTTTTTTTTCTTCTTAAATTGTTAACTGGTCATGTTGTATATAAGGGCTTCCCTTGTAGCTTAGTTGGTAAAGAATCTGCCTACAATGCAGGAGACTCGGGTTCGATCCCTGGGTCAGGAAGATATCCTGGAGAAGGAAATGGCAACCCACTCCAGTATTCTTGCTTGGGGAATCTCATGGACAGAGGAGCCTGGCATACTACAGTCCATGGGGTCACAAGAGTCGGATATGACTTAGTGATTAAACCACCACCTTCACATATTGTGTATATTCTCATTTATTATTGGCCTGACATATTTCAAGCAGTTCTCTGATATTGCTTTCAGCAAATTTATGAAATCCTGCACCTTTTGCAATGTTCACAATTTCTTTTCACTTCTACTGTCCTTGAATTTGTTATCTGCTATAATGTTGGTAGGATGGATACTAATGTCTTGAAGGAATGGGTCTTCGGCTAGACATTAATTTTATAAGTAGTCAGTTTATTAATGAATAATTTTTCTTTAAGAAGTTTTGCTTCTTTTCAGCAACCCAGACATTGGATTGTCATATAATGAGAGGCACTGTGGTACCACTCAATTTATAACTGAACAGGCCCTAGGACCAGACAGGGCTTAACATTCTGGTAGAAGCTGAGTTGAAGCCTGGGATTCAGGCTCACAATCTAAGAGGAGCTTCTGTTTTTCACCCTGAATCTAAATCTTGGTGCAACCCACTCAGATGTAACTTTGGGGAGGGAGAGAACTGGAGAGAAGTCTGACCCTCTTAGCATGCCATTGTAAAGTGTGGCAGAGGTGGAGAAAAGAAATGAATGCTCTGTGAAGAGAGCTTCTTCACAGTGTGCAGAAGGAGGCTGACGAGAAAGCTCTGCCCATCCGTGTGATCCTCCAACGCACCATGAGCCTGCTCCTGGCAAGTGTGACCTGAGGCATGTTCTGGGTGCTGGGCTGTAAAATCAGTACATCTTCATCTCTTGTGGGAAGATAGAGGAAGGAGTGGGTAAAGAAGCAGTAAAGCAGGAAAAGATGAGGACAGAATCTCCTGTCTCTACAGTGTCCGTCATACTGGAGAGAATCCGTTCATTAGGTGATGGGAGGCTGGTTGGTCAGAAAGTAGCGAAAGGAGGTAGGTGTACTCAGAGGGCAGATCCCTCTATGTTTCCCTCTTAAGTTTCCCCTTTGGAGAGGAGAGAAGAGAACTGAGCAAAGGAAGCCACTCTTCTGGGCAGCATTGCTTTAGTAACTGTGATAGAAGCTGGTTACAGGAATGAGCTCTCCTCCAAGTTGAAGTTCAGAAGTTGTTGTTGCTAAAAAAAGCTGTAAGAATTTTTTAAAGCCCATTTTCCCCAAAGTCTGTTGCTAGAAATAGGAGGGACTGACGTGGAATGAGAAGCTCTGGAGCGAAGATCTAGAGATTCATGTCAGATTAAGCTGAGACTGAGAAGAGGAGAGAGATCCAAAGGAACCTATTGTACTTCGAGTGGATTTCTTTAAAAGAGTTATTCCAGAAGAGTTACCCACTTCTATTGCTGAGTGTTAAGCTTAGGTATTTCCACAAAGCACTCCTTTTTGTAAATAAAGAGTAGAACATGTATAGCTACATTATAGTTATAATCTATTCCCAAAACCCACATTTTTTTAGTTTGAACACACAAATTTAATACAGGAAAAGATGATATTTAAACTGAATAAATTATTTCAGTGTTGGATAAACTTTCAGCTGAGGTTGTACATTTATAGATACAGAACACACATATTTGTCCATTCATTTAACAATTATTCAGTGCCTGCTCACTGCTTGTCATTATATGTAGTGTTTGTATTATTAAGGCAAATTTAGAAAGCTTATTTTTAAAGGCTGTAATATGTAAAGAAGTGTCACTGGCAGTAAGTCATAGAATTTTTAAATGGAAAAAAGTCAGTAATGGAAAATTTGGGATAAAACAGATATTCTTCTGCAATGTACTTTACCTTAGAGGTAGAAGTTTCTGAAATACTGACCACATTATGCCTTGGCAATGAGAGCACAGATAGAAAGGTGAATACGTGCAGAAGGCAAATGAAAAAATGTCAGGGGAATAAACCATGCTAATTGTGATGCCTTTGGGGTTTTGCTATAAATGAACCTGTTGGACTTTTTCCTGTAGCCAGAAAAGCGGCTACAATCTAGTATTATTTATGCTTCAGTTATATACATTAACCCTGTTATTCCAGTGCTTTCACAGCAAACGTAAGAATCCCTGACTTCTTCCAACTTTTCTGTTCATTTCTCAACAGTCATCACAATGTCTCATCAAGCCAGAAATCCTGTGAGGTCCTTCCTCCGGAATACGGGCCTGTTTCTCCAGCAAGCTTTCCAACAGGATTTTAACTCTTCTATGCAGCTGGCAAAAGCATTGACCCAGCAAACTGAAAACACACAGTGGTATGTACGCTTGGGTCTGAATGAAATGTCCCACGTGTGCTATTCAGTCAGCTTCACACATTCTCGGGACAGGTACTGAATTGCTGAGGAATCAGGCAAGTGCTCAGAGGTGAGAATTGGTCCCGGATACACAGTGTGTGAATTCACAGTCTAGAGAGCGGACCCAGCTGCGGGTCTTCTCTTTAGCGGGAGGGTTCTTCCCTTTTAAGAACTGTGTCCCATTCAGTCTGCCATGGCTTCTGCTACCTCCCCAGGAGACTTCACTTCCTGTGGGAAAGAGCCACTCATTGGTAATATCTCAGGGAAAGTCAGAGCAGCATTACAATAATCACACAGATACCCTCTCTCCACTTCTCAACTGTGGCTTATTTCCATTTGCTTCCGAGGACACTGATGTGAAAGGGAAGAACGTGATATTGATGTCAATGAAACCCACCTTGCTCTCAGTGTGAGGGTTGGTTATGCTCTGAATATAAAGGGGAACTCAGTTCCTTAGAGACTCATCTGAGCCCCACCATGCTAAATCTTACTGTGGTCAGTTCCATGGACTTTATTTAAGTGAAGGCGTTTCAGAGGACGTTGAACAAGGTTCTCAAGCCATTCTTCCCCAGGTAAAGGCTGTGTCTTCGAAGGCAAGCCTTTCTCTCCCCAACCTGTTGACGGCACCAATTTGACTTTTGGTGGATATCTCCCCCCAAAAGGAGGGCGCTCTGTTTTATTCACGTCTGTATTCCCAGAGCCTAGAATAGTGCCTGACACATGGCAGTTGAAAGGGAAATGTTGCAAGTTATTTGTTGAAATGTACATGTGATTGACAGCAGTGTGAAGATGCTCAATCTCTGCCTAACCACTTCCATTTGGCATCTAGAAACTTACACGAAAAGATGGTGGGGATTTGGTTTGATAGACTTAAAATTGCAACAGGAATTCTTAGACCCTCAGCTCAGCTTCTTGAAAAATCAACTAGTTCCCCTGTTTCTGTTTTGCCAACTGTGAAAAGGGGTCTGGCCAAGTCTTCCCTGTGACAGAGTGAGGAAAAAATGTGAGCGCAGTGTTTAACACCTAACAGAGTGATGCATTCCTGAAAGATGCTTGTCAACTCCACTCTTAGCTCCTTTTTCTGAAAGGCAGACATGGAAAGCTATAGAGTGAGATGTCTATCAAGAGCCCATCCTTCCTGTTTCTATCTTCTCCTGATAGAATTGTCATGGATTCAGCACCGGAATGGTTGTTTAGGCTAAATATTGGTCCCCAGATTGGATGGACTGAAACTATTACGGACAATGCCTACACGTCCTAAACCTGCCTTCTGAAAATGTACTCTGTGTGAACATGCAGGGGAAGGACAATGTATGTAGCATGCCAGCAGTCCCATAACTTCCCTGTTATAGAACAAGATTCCCACAGAGTTTGAACACAGAATCATCTTTAAGGAAGGCCCTGTTTGGGAGCCAAGGGACCCCAGGCAGGGATTCCTAACCCCAAGCCCCATTCCCAGCACCCCTAACTGCCTGTAGTTATGTGACCGGGGCAAGGCGTTTAACCCTTGGGACTCAGCTTCTTTATCTGTGAAATAATACTGGCTTCCTGCCTCCCAAGGGGACAGAAGGAAGACTGAGTTAATATTTACATAGCACATTGAGAAGCTCCAAGAAAGGCACCATACAACTGGGAAATGTGATATCATGGGAAGAATGTCTTTTTAAGTTGTTGGTTTCTGGTCAGCCTTTCCAGGCCTGTTCCACACGTACAATATTAAAACGACAGGTGAAGGGGTTTGATTGGATAGTGTGTTAGTCAGGCATGGTCAGAAAAACAGATGAAGATATATATATGTATATGCATAGATATGTTATCACCAATATGATATGTATATATGTATATATAATATCTATCAGGACATACCTATATTTGTATATACTTAGGATATAGGCATATACTTTTTCATTATGCTTCACTTCATTGCACTTTACAGGTATGTTATTTACAAACTGAAGTTTTGGGGCTACCTGGTGTTGAGCAAGTCGGTTGATACCATTTTCCCACCAAGTATTTGCTCACTTTGTGTTTCTGAACTTGTCTTACTAAGGTCAGCCTCACTAACCCCAAGGCTGAGGGCTTACTCTGTCAGCAGTAGGGACCTATCCCAATGCCTTATTATGGTCCCGGGAGCTGCCTGTGGCTCAGATCATGAACTCTTTATTGCAAACTTCAGACTTAAATTGAAGAAAGTAGGGAAACCACTAGGCCATTCAGGTATGACCTAGATCAAATCCCTTATGACTATACAGTGGAAGTGACAAACAGATTCAAGGGATTAGATCTGATAGACAGAGTGCCTGAAGAACTATGGATGGAGGTTCATAACACTGTACAGGAGGAAGCAATCAAAACCATCCCCAAGAAAAAGAAACACAAAAAGGAAAAATGGTTGTCTGAGGAGGCCTTACAAAGAGCTGAGAAAAGAAGAGAGGCAAAAGGAAAAAGAGAAAAGGAAAGATATATCCATCTGAATGCAGAGTTCCAAAGAATAGCAAACAGAGATAAGAAAGCCTTCCTAAGTGATCAATGCAAAGAAATAGAGGAAAACAATAGAAAAGGAAAGCCTAGAGAGCTCTTGAAGAAAATTAGAGATATCAAGAGAACATTTCATGTAAAGATGGGCATAGCAAATGGCAGAAATGGCATGAATCTAACAGAAGCAGAAGATATTAAGAAGAGGTGGCAAGAATACACAGAAGAACTATACAAAAAAGATCTTCATGATCCAGATAACCATGATGGTGTGATCACTCAACTAGAGCCAGACATCCTGGAATGTGAAGTCAAGTGAGCCTTAGGAAGCATCACTACGAACAAAGCTAGTGGAGGTGATGGAATTCCTGTTGAGCTATTTCAAATCCTAAAAGATAATGCTGTGAAAGGGCTGCACTCAATATGCTAGCAAATTTGGAAAAGTCAGCAGTGGCCACAGGACTGGAAAAAGTCCGTTTTCATTCCAATCCCAAAGAAAGGCCGTGTGAAAGAATATTCGGACTACCACGCAATTGCCCTCATTTCACTTGTTAGCAAAGTAATGCTCAAAATTCTCCAAGCCAGACTTCAATAGTACGTAAACCGTGAACTTCCAGATGTTCAAGCTGGATTTAGAAAAGGCAGAGGAACCAGAGATCAAATTGCCAACATCCGTTGGATCATAGAGCAAAAGAATTCCAGAAAAATATCTACTTCTGCTTCATGGACTCTGCTAAAGGCTTTGACTTTGTGGATCACGACAAACTGGAAAATTCTTAAAGAGATGGGAATAGCAGACCACCTAACCTGTCTCCTGAGAAATCTGTATGCAGGTCAAGAAGCAAAAGTTAGAACTGATATGGAGCAACAGACTGGTTCCAAATTGGTAAAGGAGTACGTCAGGCTGTATATATTGTCACCCTGCTTATTGAGCTTATATGCAGAGTACACCATGTGAAATGATGGGCTGAATGAAGCACAAGCTGGAATCAAGATTGGCGGGGGAAATATCAATAACCTCAGGTATGCAGATGGCACCACCCTTATGGTAGAAGGTGAAGAGGAACTAAATAGCCTCTTGATGAAAGTGAAAGAGGAGAGTGAAAAAGCTGGCTTAAAACTCAACATTCAAAAAATGAAGATCATGGTATCTGGTCCCATCACTTCATGGCAAATAGATGGGGAAACAATAGAAACAGTGAGAGAGTTTATTTTGGGGGGTTCCAAAATCACTGCAGATGGTGACTGCAGCCATGAAATTAAAAGATGCTTGCTCCTTGGAAGAAAAGCTATGACCAACCTAAACAGCTTATTAAAAAGCAGAGATATTACTTGGCTGACAAAGGTCTGTCTAGTCAAAGCTATGGTTTTTCCAGTAGTCATGTATGGATGTGAGAGTTGAACCATAAAGAAGGTTGAGCACCAAAGAATTGATGCTTTTGAACTGTGGTGTTGCAGAAGACTCTTGAGAGTCCTTTGGATTGCAAAGAGATCAAACCAGTCAATTCTAAAGGAAATCAGTCCTGAATATTCATTGGAAGAAATGATGCTGAAGCTCCAATACTTTGGTCACCTAATGTGAAGAACTGACTCATTTGAAAAGACCCTGATGCTGGGAAGGATTGAAGGCAGGAGGAAAAGGGGATGACAGAGGATGAGATATTTGGATGGCATCACTGATTCAATGGACATGAGTTTGAGCACGCTCTGGGAGTTGGTGATGAACAGGGAAGCCTGGCGTGCTGCAGTCCACGAGGTTGCAAAGAGTCAGCCACAACCAAGCGACTGAAATGACTGAAGTGACTACACTGAACCTCTTCCATCTTGGAGGGAGCAGAGGCTTGTCCTCACTGGAGTAGACACATTTTAGGTGTAGATCTGCCTTTCCTGCCCCACAGTGCTTCTTCCAGGAGCTCTGTCCACAGAACCCACAGAACCCATTTTCCAGCATCATGGTACTTCCTGTAGCATTGCTTCTGATCAGCGATTTTCATAGTATCTCTTCTCTGATGGCAAAGAGAATACAGCAATGTGCTCTTGGCCATGGAATTAACTGGTTTTACTGAGGATGCCATCACATAGAAACAACTGGGCAAATTGTGAAAGCTTACTGAGACAGTGTGACAGCTAATGAAGACTCAAGTGCGTCAGATGGGAGGCAGCATCCCGAGAGGATGGGGTGCAGTCTTCGAGGATACCATACATGCTGTGAAGGATATGATGTATATCTGAAGCATAACGGTGTCATCTTTCTCCCACAACCAGAACATATGGGTCTTGTAATCAAGGGGTGGGAGTGGCTTGTTTCACTACTGAACCCACGACCCAGTTGTAGAATTTTTGCTTCTCATCCTGGCTTCCTTGAGCTCTGCGTCTTTGAAGATCTTGGTCCCCAAAGAGGAGCTGGTCACCAGGGACACTCACATATGTCCAGGGCTCCAGGTGAACAACCCCGATGAGGGAGGCACTCTGCCAGACCTTCCAGAGGAGAAAAGCATGACTGATGTGTCTGTGAAGAATCCAGGAGAAGGAAAACCCTTACAGGCCCCTGCATCTGGAAAATGCATTCTGGGTAGTACTAGAAGAGTTTCGATTCTGTTCAGTTTATACAACAAGAGCAACATTAGCCATGCATACTGATTTTTACTTATTTGTTCATCTAAATGGAAAGAATAATGAGGGTCTTCAGGTCTGTAGAAACAGAAAAACTTTTTCCAGCCCTCTGAAGCACTAGATACAATTTACAGAAAAACTTCCTTATTCTCTCGTCTGCATAAGTTACAGCACTAACTTAAAGTAAACTTAACAACTTAAAATAGAGCAGGGCCGCTGGTGAAAACAAAATTAATGTTAGTCCGGTTTCTCCCTCATTTAGCCATCACTGGTGATTCTGTGAAGGTTATTACTATTCATATACTCGGCTTCTTTTTAAATATTCAGTTATTTATTTGGTTGCGGTGGGTTTTAGTTGTGACATGTGGGATTTTTATTGTAGTTGTGGCATGTGGGATCTAGTTCTTGGATCGGGGATCACACCTGGGTTCCCTGAATTCGGAGCATGGAGTCTTAGCCACAGACCACTAGGGAAGTCCCTTCTACTTGTTTCTTGATAAAGGGCCCCCCGTGCCTTTAAAACATTGATTGTTTTGTCCATATTTTAATGCTGTAGTTAAGAACATGGACTCTGAAATCTGATGTTGGTGTTTGAATCCTGGCTCAGTTCCTTTCTGGATCTGTGATACTGGATAAGTCAATTAACCTCTCTGTACCTAAGTCCCCTATCTCTAAACTGAGGATGATAGCGGTGCCCACTGTAAGTGTTTGGAGCATTCATTACGATAACATAGGCAATATGTTACAACAGTGCTTGGCACGTAGTAAGCGGTGAATAAATGTTAGCAGTTGTTATTGTTAATATTATAATTTGGCAATGCTTGCTGTAAGTTAGCGTGCCAGGAATATAAACCATTTTATATCCCCTCTTTCTCTACAAACCTGCAGAACACCTGCTAAATGACTGCTATGGATCGAATTCTGTTTCTTGTTCACATCCCCTCTTCCCTGCCCTGAATTCTTCTGTTCAAGTTTTAACCCCCAGTGAGACTGTATTGGAAAGAGCACCTTTACGGAAGTGATTAAGGTTAAATGAGGTCACAAGAGTGTGGTCTAATCTGATAGGCCTGGTGTCCTTAGAAGGGTCAGACATTTCTGTCTCTCTGCATGTACAAAGAAGACAGGCCATGTGGGGACGCAGAGGGAAGGTGGCCGTTTACTCACCTGGAACCAGTCCCACTGACACCCTGACCTTGGACTTCTGGCCTCCAGCACTGTGAGAAATGAATGTCTGTTGTTTAAACCCCTCAGGCTGTGGTATTTTGCCATGGCACCCTGAACAAACTAAGACGTTCTGGAACGTTTTAACTTGTATATTGAATGAGAGACAACGGGCAGTCCTCACGTAGGATGTCTGATGCCATCCTCAATGCCATTTCTCCCTTGTGGGAAAATCTTAACTCTGCCATCTCCCATGGTGGTGGTGGGGTTGTCCGGAGGAGTCATATACCACTGGGACTACTGTCCACTTGCTTCCCTCAATATCACTGTTTTCTATGGAATTAACTGAGGCTCCAGGCTGACTTCCAGCTATGCAGAGGTTAGTTATTGTCCGTGAGGACCTCTTACTCTTACTTCTTTCCTCTTCCAACACAGATGATCTTGTAGGAATAAGAATCTGGTCCATTGAGTCACTGCTTCCTTGGTGGCTCAGATGGTAAAGAATCTGCCTGCAATGTGGGTTGGGAAGATCCCCTGGAGGAGGGCATGGCAACCCACTCCAGTACTCTTGCCTGGAGAATCCCATGGACAGAGGCACCTGGGAGGCTACAGTCCTTGGGGTCACAAAGAGTAGGACATGACTGAGCGATTAAGCACACATCTGTCCATTGAGTCATTCTGGATTGGTGTGACCTTATGGATCTTTAGCCTTCATTCCCTCAGAAGCTGGGCCACACTGGCTGGAGACCTGGCCATTTCACTTCAAGGCATGCCCAAAGCCTTCCCAGGGTCTTCTGGTTCCCTGAGACCACGCTGCTCATGGCCTCTTCCTCCTGAGTCCCTGCCTCACACCAGCTGGATTTGTGCTCTGTCACAAGAAGCATGCATGAATTTAGTTGTCCTAATTGAAGACTTGGTGATCACAGGAAGATTTGGTTGTCACGGGATGTGAGGCCTTGGAATTTTCTCTCTTCCCCCTCCCCACTTTTCTCCTTACCTTTCCTTTTTCAAGTCCCTAAGAACTCTTCCTTTCAGTCAGAGAAGACTTTGGCTGGGTGCTAAAAGTTGCAGAAAGCCTCGTTAATAAGATGCTTGCAGAAGAAAGAGCCTTCTATTTTATGGCAGTTTTGGTTATCAACTTATTGTAAATATTTTATTGTAAATAACACTGTAAAATATCAACTTATTGTAAATATTGTAAATACAATATAACTTATTGTAAATATAATAATATAAATATAAATGAAATATAATAATATTGTAAATACATATTGACATATGTATGATGAGATGTATATTATATGCACACTATTTCATACATATGATGTTTTGACTATATAAAATATTTACACTTATAAATAATCTTTTTTCTTCTCACTACATAAAGAATAATTAAGGCAGTTGGGAGATAAAAGGAACTGCCTAGTTTAGAAATACAGATTTAACTGTGGAGTTTAGGTCTTTTCAGAGTCACTCATTGACTCGTGAAAAGCTCTTTGGAACTTCTGAATCTATTTCTCAGGTGTAGGGTGTTCAGAATATTAAAGTAGGAATGAGGTCAATCATGAGACCATGTAGCTGTAGGAAAGTCCAAGCAACGTGGCTTTGGCTTTTCAGGTGTTGAAGGCTTTCCTAAGAGCATCGTTAAAACAAAAGAGATGGAAAGGGAGAGAGAGATTCAGAAAAGTTTATTGATCACACAGAATATCCAAGGTAACCTCTGCGACGGTAAAGTTAGATTTCTGTGCCATCTGAGTGTAAATGAACTACACAGAAAACGCACAAACGTACGCCGAGTACTCATGGCAATTGACGGCAATCATTCTAAGAAGGCCACGTCTGGAGCACGCTTTGTGCCTGCAAAGCTTCACCTGGTCGGTGCGCAGGGCGCCGGCCGCTCCTCATACCGACTTTTCGGCCGCGGACCTCCGGGCTGGCGCAAACCCTGAGCTCGGCTCGGGGGCTCCCGGACCAGCGCCGACTGCGCTGTCGCCCCAGTACCGCGCGTCCCTGGACGGCTTCCCGCCTCCGCCCCTCCCGCTGCCGCCCACGCCCCCGCCACGGGGGGCAGGAGGCGGCGGCGGCCGGCCCTCCCCGTGCCCTTTTAAAAGCCTCCCAGGCGAGGCCCGGCAGGGGGATCCCGGCGGAGGAGGGAGCAGCACGCTGAGCTTCCGCAGCGGTGCGCGGAGTCGAGCGCCCAGGGCTGCGCCTCCCGCTGGTGGGGCCCGGCACTCCGGGCTCCCCGACGCTCTCGCTGCAGCCACCGGCCTCCCCGCCCCGGCCATGCGCCCCGGCTAGCGCGCCTGGGGCGCAGCGCCCACCCGGCGGCTCCCGCCGCCCGCCCCCGCCGCCGGCATGCTGCGCCCGCTGCTGCTCGCCGCGCTCTGCCTGGCCGGCCGGCTGGGGGCCGCCCGCGGCTGCCAGCTGCCCTCCGAGTGGAGACCCCTGAGCGAGGGCTGCCGAGCCGAGCTGGCCGAGATCATCGTGTACGCCAAGGTGCTGGCGCTGCACGAGGAGGTGCACGGCCTGTACAACTACCTGCCCTGGCAGTACGAGGCCGGCGACGCGGGGCTCTTCTACTCCGCGGAGGTCGAGATGCTGTGCGACCAGGCCTGGGGCAGCATGCTCGAGGTGCCCGCGGGCTCCAGGCTCAACCTCACCGGCCTGGGCTACTTCTCCTGTCACTCCCACACCGTGGTCCAGGGTTACTCCTATTTCTTCTTCCTCAGGTGAGCCCGCCACTCCCGCCCATACCATCCCTGCGGCTACTTGGCATGGCCAGCAGAGGTACCTCTATCTTCAGCAGGCTCGGGAACTCCTCCAGAATCCTGTCCGGGCGATGCTAAGTGATGGCCTGGTCTCCCCTGGTCTCCTTCCCATTTTCTGCTCTTTCCTGCTCCTCATGTGGAGTCTACAGAGATCTGGGTGCCTCTGGCTAAGACTGTTGGCAAAACAGGGGAGGCTCCGGTGCTTAACCAGGGAAGAGTGTTTCAGGCCAAAGCTCGAGGTGGTTTCCGGCAACAAACAGCCTATTCCCAACAGCGGAGGTTTATGCGGGGATGATGGGGGAAGAAGCGCCTGGTCACAGCGCTCTGAGGAGTATGAAGGGCAAGCGGACAGGAGCCCACTCTGGCTGAGTTCCACGCAAGTTGGTCTGTGGTGCAGATGAGATGCCTGTGAGTAAGAGTTCAGGGGATGGCGTCTCCTGGAGTTTGAAATAAGAAAGTGGAACCCTAATTGAGGTGGAATCCTTATAGAAGAGGAAGGCTGTATTTTAAAGTGGATGCCGTGGGAGTCGTCTGGGATGGACAGTGGTCAAAGCCAAGTCAAACACCTTTGGAATCAGATGGTTGTTGGAATTCTGGCTCCGTTCTTCCTGTCATTTTGAGCAAGTTACTGACCTTGTCAAGAACCTCCAGAGCCTCACCTTCATAATGTGCAAAACAAGGTTAGTTGAGATTAAAGCCTAGTAACTGATGCAAAACCCCTGGTGCAGGTTAGATGAGGAACGTGTCGTTACTCAATTCTGCACACCTGCTTAAATGCCGAGATGGGACTGGTGTGGAATGCAGCCCAGCTGTCCTCTTGTTTCACTCGGATTAGCTCATATCAGCTGCTAGCAGACCTCAGTGCCAGGCTCTTGCAAATAGCAAAAGTTGATAGAGGAAGGGCCTGGGGGCGGGGGCATTAAGGGATTGGGAAGGTACTCACAGGGCTTTGAAGAAAAGACAGGTGAACTAGACCAGGCCCTGTCTGTTGGGAGACTCCTGGAATCTTGTGAAGTTCCATGAAAGTTTGTCGTGTGGTCACGAGGAAATGCATGTAGATAAGGGTTCAGGTTATGGGTTCAACTGAAGTTTACGATACAAAACAGCAGGTGGAACCCTAATGCATTGGTGTTCTCCAGTTGGAGGAGGAGGCTGATACAGAGGACCTGGGAGGAACCTCAAAATGGGAATCTAATGGATAGTGATATTGCTGTGATGGACAATAAGTCCCGTCTTCCCAGTATGTGGCATAGCATTAAGGATATTTGGAGTGGCCATGACCTTGGTCTGGAGACTAACTTTTAGCTCTTGAGATTTCACATCACTGAGAAAGAAGACAGACGGTTCCACAGAGGGGCGTCCGTAAGCTCGCGGTAACACATGTTTTCCATATTAAAGCCTGAATATCTAAGTTTAGAATACATGGCGTGCTTTGTGTTGGCTTGGGTGGTTTAGCCAGATTAAGTTGAATTAAAAAAAAAATACTGGAGAATACAGTTTCTAAACAAAGTTAGAAAGGAGTGAGATCCTTCTTGATATGGAGAAACTTAGACTTTTACATGTCTTTATTTAGAGAAACCAGCTCTAACACTATTCAACAGCAAAATTTTATTTTCCAAAGGTAAAAAGAGCCAGAGTACTTAAGACATTATTTTCTTTTCCGATTTTATAATGAAATACAGTTTTGTCCACTGGCTCTGTGGTGGTCAGCCAGCTCTTTCCTCTTTTTCTCTAACATATTTATAAAACTTTAGGGCAGAGGTAGAGTCAAATGCTAGTCTGACAAGATTTCTATTTCACAGGGCTGTGTTGCCCTGATGTGCAACAACCACATACAAATCATTCCTCTGTTGTTCTGGGCCCCGTGGAGAGGAGAGCAGATTCTGGTCAGTGTCACAGGAGAACGTGGTAGTGGAGACTCCCTGGTGAGCCCCCACATGCCTACTCTGGACTGGAGTGCAGCTTCCATCTCTCCTTTTCCTTCTCTTGACTTCTCTATCTTGCCAACAGGTACTTTATGCAGGGTTCTGTAAAAATGTTAACTTTTATACTGTGCTTACACTGTGCCAAATACTTTACTTACTTTAAAAAAAAATTGCACTCCTTACACCACCATTAAAAAAAATAAGGATGCTGTTGTCATCCTCGTTTTGTAGATTGTACATTTAAGCTTAGAGAATTTAAGGATTCGTTGTGTGTCAAACAGGAGATAAGTAGCAGTGGTAGGACTTGAATCTCGGGTCATTGAAATTGGCTTTCCTTTGCCCAGGGAATAAGGAGCACTCTTCTAGGAGAAGGAAGGCCGCTTGGGAGATACACAAATAGACAGACACAGATTCACACTCACCTATCCCCCAGCTCACACGTTTTGAAAAATTTAAGGATAGACACATGCAGTGTGAGGTAGAGAAACAATTAGAGATAGTGACTCCTCTAATGTGAGCCATGTAGATGTGTAACTGGAAGCTGCATGTAAATCAGTGAAGTTAGAATGTACCCTCACACTGTGCACAAACATATCTCACAATGGTTTAAAGATTTAACCATAAGACATGACACCATAAAACTCCTAGAAGAGAGCATGGGCAAAATGTTCTCTGACATAAATTGGACCTATGTTTTCTTAGGTCAGTCTCCCAAGGTAATAGAAATAAAACCAAATATGAACAGAGGGGACCTGATCAAACTTACAAGCTTCTTCTGCACAGCAAAGAAAACCATAAAAAAAAGACAACCTAAAGAATGGGAGAAAATATTTGCAAATGATGCAACAGACCAGGGCTTAATTTCAAATATACAGACCATACAACTCAACAACAAAAAAACCAATCAAAAGATGGGCAGAAAACCTTTAATAGACATTGCTCCAAAGAAGACATGCAGATGGCCAGTAGACACATGAAAATATACTCAGCATCACTAATTATTAGAGAAATGCAAATCAAAGCTATAGTCAGGTACCATCTCCTATCGGGCAGAATGGCTATCATAAAGAACAGAACAAATAGCCAGTGTTGAAGAGTGTGTGGAGAAAAGGGAACCTTCCTACACTGTTGGTGGGAATGTAAGTTGGTGTAGCCACTATGGAAAACAGCATGGGGGATCCTCAGAGAATTAATAGGACCACCATATGATCCAGCAGTCCCCCTCCTGGGCATATCCCCGGAAAAAAACTGTAATTCAGGAATATACATGCACCCCCAGGTTCGTCACAGCACTATTCACAACAGCCAAGATGTGGAAACGGCCTAAATGTCCATGGACAGTTGAATGATTAAAGAAAATGTGGTACGTATATATGAATATTACTCAGCCATAACAAGAAGGGAACAATGCCATTTGCAGCAACATGGATGGAAGTAGAGATATTTATACTAAAGTGGAGTAAGTCACAAAGAGAAGAATAAATACCATATTATATCACTTATATGTGGAATCTAAAATACGGCACGAATGAACCTATTTACAAAACAGAAACAGACCCATGGATACAGAGAATAAACTTGTGGTTGCCAAGGGGAATGGAGGGAGGGAGAGAGATGGACTGGGTGTTTGGGGTTAGTAGATGCAAACTCTTACATTTGGAATAAACAGCTAAGGTCCTGCCTTAGCACAGGGAACCATATCCAATCTCCTGGGATAAACCATAATGGAAAAGATATTTTAAAATGTATGTATGTGTATAACTGAGTCGCTTTACAGCAGAAATTAGCACAACATTGTAATTCAACTCTACTTTAAAAATAAAAAAGATGTTGTATAACTGGCAATCTGTCACAGTCTTCTCTTGATTCAAGATGGTACACCCCATGGGTATCCCATCTACAGTTCTTGCCTCCTTTTTTTCCATTAGGATGGATGAGAACTATAACCTTTTGCCTCATGGAGTCAATTTCCAAGATGCCATCTTTCCAGACACTCAAGAGAACAGAAGGATGTTTTCTAGCCTTTTCCAGTTTTCAAACTGTTCACAAGGGCAGCAGCTGGCGACTTTCTCCAGTGACTGGGAGGTCCAAGAAGATACTAGGGTAAGAATTGGCTGTACCCTGGGCTACAGCAAAATAATAAGGTTGCTATGACTGGTGTGAATGTGGTGACCAAGGGAGTCAAGGGTCCTCCTCCAAAGTCCAGATCAAGAAGTGTTTTTCACCCTCTCCACAGCCCTTCCAGAAGTTAACAAATACTGCTCATAAACTCTGGAGTCCTCAGGCTGTACTGTGTGGCACGAGGTTCCTCACAAAGTGAGGGGACAAGATGGGCTGAAGGTTGGCATGCTGTGCCTCAGTTTCCTCTTCTGTAAATTGGAAACAATAGTAACATCTGTGTCTTAGGGCGGATGTGACATGATTTAACCGTGTGGGGAATGTCAGTAGGTAAAGCCTTTAGTTTAGTGTTTGAGAGCAAGCACTCAATACACTGAGCTGTGATGACTACTTCTGTTGCTGATTTTAAATACTTATGTATGTTTTTACTTGGCTGTGCTGGGTCTTAGTTGTGGCACGTGGGATCTTCAGTCTTCCTTGCAGAAGGATCTCCGGTTGCAGCATGCAGACCCTTAGTGGCAGGATCTAGTTCCCGTGGAACAAAGGATCTGGATCACTCTGGGCATGAAGATAGAAAAGGCATCTTTCAGTCTGAGGCAGATGCCTGAGTTGTGGGGATATTTCGAGGACTATCGCTTTCTCTGAGCAGTGGCATTGTCACAGCTAAGCCAGGGGAGCAGGGAGGCCGTGGCCCATCGCTCCCAGTCTCCCACCAAGGTGTTTATAGGACCACGTGACGGGCCGCTGGAGACAGTTCTGATGTGGGTTAATGAACCAATGTGCATGTATTAGGTCGTTTCCTTCTTCCCCCCCATCTACGGTGTCCTTATGGGGGTGGCGTCTTTCTCTTGTCTGGTGGGTTGGCCTAGGCGAGTGGCCTTGTTCTTCCAAACCTCCTGCCCAGGGCTCCCTGGCACCTGGAGGCTTTCTTTGTGTTCTTTGCGCAGAAACTGTTCTCATCGTGGGCCAGTGCATCCGACTATGGAAAAGTGCTGATTCCTGCTTTCCATTTGTTATCCAGGGTTCCTTCCTTAGGCCTGCTCTACTGACAGTTCTCGACTCCCCGACCCCTCCTCAAGATTTGCCAAAATCTTCTGAGTGCTTGTCATATATTTCACTCCCAACATGGATCTAAGTGCCTTTCTTTCCCCCTGCCCCACTCTTTTTGTTTTCCTACCCGAGTCTTAATCTGTGCCAGCACCCACTCCACATTGAACTGGACCCACCAAGTATAAGCCTGAGCATCCCCAGCCTGGGTCCGACTGTAGCATTTCAAATGAAATCTTCTTAGTTTTGGTCCTTTGGTTCTCCAGTTTGTGGGATTTTTGCTTCATGTACTAAATCCTTGGTAACAGTACACGGATGTCAAGAGATCAGATGTTGATCCAAAAATACCTCACAGCTGAGCCCCAAACTCTTTAGATATATAACTGATTAGCCCTGTGGTCACACAATGAAGCTATTAACATTTTACTGCAATTAGATTTTCCATCATTCGAAAAAAATAGAACAATGGGACTGTGGAGAATTGTTTTAATGTGAAGGCAGTCCTATTTTGGGTGGTCAGATGTTGATCTTGGGGAGAATTCCTTTTCCCTTTCATCATCCTGGTCTCTTAGATAACAGAGGGTGGGTATGTGTGTTTGCGCTGAGTCAGAAGCTTTTGGGGAAAGAGAATTAATTGTTCCAGGTTGCTGAGCTGCTGCAGAGCCAAATTGAGGTGTTGACGGACTGTGTATGTATCACATCTTGGCTCCTTCCTCTGCCCACTTTGAAAGGTACTACATCAGAGCTGAGTTAAATTAGCTAGTTCATTTGAGAATTTAGGTTTAAAATAAAACTAAGGTGCTAGCATTTGTATTTTATGATATTCCTTGAGAAATTCTTACTTTCTGTGGAGTGATTAAAATAGTTGTGAATTGAAGGTGTCAGAATTAGACGAAGAGTTATTGACAGTTACTTGCTCCTTTCTTGGAAAAAAAAAAAAAACCAAACAACTAAAACTAAAAATTATCTGCCTTAAAAAAAAACACAACAACTTATGTTTGGTTGCACTGGATCTTTGTTGCCATGAGGGCTTTTTTCTAATTATGGCAAGCAAGGGCTACTCTTTATTGCAGCACACAGGCTTCTTATTGCAGTAGCTTCCCTCGTTACAGAGCATAGGCTCTGAGCACGTGGGCTTCGGTGGTTGTGGGTTGTGGGCTCACTAGTTTTGGCACACGGGCCTAGTTGATCTGCAGCTCGTGGAATCTTCCTGGACCAGGGATTGAACCAGTGTCCCTGCATTGGCAGATGGATTCCTATCCACTGTGCCACCAGGAAAGTCCTCTCTGCTCTCTCTGTGTGAAGGTGAGTGTCCTGCTTTCTCTCCTGTGCAGGGTAAGTAAATCATGTTATGACACAAACAGTCTGTTTTTCCTAAGGTGATGGGTCTTCCATCTTAGACGGGATCAGAGGAGCTTGTTTGGGTCACCTTTTTATTCCAGTTAGACTCTTGCGAATGGGAACATGTGAAGCCTTCATTTGTTCTGAGAGCATTATGAGTGGCCCTGGACGGTGCACATTACACAGTTTCCCTATATCACATGCTGTGTCTTAGATGATGATAAATTCCGGGGGAACACTGATGAATTCTCATCATTTCCACTGTCGCTGCTGCTCTTTAAGCCCCGAGTCAGCTCGAACAGTATGTTTAGATTGTGGTCGTGAAGGGCGCATCTCCTCTTTTTCATGGATAGTTCTCATTCTCTTGCAGCATCACGTGAATCTGGGACTCTAGGGTTATTCCGGAGGTTAAGAAATGGAACCAGAGGAACATCTGATGTAGGGAATCTTTTTGTGATACATATCCAGGACAACCTGCAACTCCGTCCTCAGCAGTCAAATCCTCCCATGCTCTAGGTCCATCCTTAGACATCCCCCCTCCTCCCTCCCCTGCCCCCCCTCGCTTCAGTCAGTGAAAACATAAGCTTGCTTTCAAAAGTTGCCAGGAAATCAGCAGCTCTCCTAAGTGTTCAGCATCTCTCTGGTTCAGTATCGTGGTGTTAATGGGGCCTCCGGGGATGTCTTTGGCAAGTTAGAGCATCCATCCCATTTTCTGGCAGGGTTCTTTCCACGCCAGCCAAGAACATTTTCCTTCCCTTTTTTCTTCCCTGCTGGGTGAGCGTAACAATCAAAACAAACGCTGGCTGTTTTCCTCTCTCAGCAAGTCCTGTCCCCTGGGACCGAGACCCAGACTGACCCACACATACATCAGTCCGACCTAGAGTGTCATGGGACCGACATAAAATCTGTAGAAGACCTCCAGTCATCTTTCTTTTTTCCCTTTTTAGAGTTGGGAAGGATGGTGAGGGAGGTGCCATCCTCATCAGACAATCAGGATTGGCTGTGCCATTTTCAGTGGCGTGACCTTAGGCAGAACCCTTAATTTTTCACAGCTTCAGTTTTCTCCTTCCCTGATAGCTCCGTTGGTAAAAAAAAAAAAAAAAAAAATCTGCCTGCAATGCAGGAGACCACAGTTTGATTCCTAAGTCAGGAACATCTGCTGGAGAAGGGATAGGCTACCCACTCCAGTATTGGGCTTCTCTTGTGGCTCAACTGGTAAAGAATCCCCCTGCAGTGCAAGAGACCTGGGTTCGATCCTTGGATTGGCATATCCCCTGGGGAAGGGAAAGCCTATCCTCTCCAGCATCCTGGGCTGGATAATTCCAAGAACTGTATAGTCCATGGGATCACAAAGAGTTGGACACGACTGAGCGACTTTCACTTTCAAAACATATAAACTCTCACGTTGTCTTAAGGACCCAATTAGATCATAGGTTTGAAAGCACTTTGTCAGTTGTAAAGAGTGATGGAGGGGTTTATGACTGTAAATGGATAGTTAGAAAGTATGACTTTAAAACTTAAAGATTATGCAACTTTTAAAAAGCTTCCTGTGTCTTCCCAGGGCAGTGTGGGAGCAGTCGTGACAGGGAAGGTGCTGGAGAAGGGACCAGATGATGGGGAAGCGCTCATGTGTGTTGTAATTCATCCAGCAGATTTTACTGGGTTCTGGTCACAGAGCACTTAAAAATTCAGGTACTGAATTATAAACCATGTTCATGAGGATTCCCAAATCTGAAAGTATAATATGGTAGTCAGTAGAGTTTTTCCCTCCCACCTCTGACACCCATCCACCCAGTTCCCACCTACCCTCCAACCGAGTAACCACTGTTATTGGTTTCTTATAAGCTTCCAGTGAGTATTCTCCTCCAACAGACAATTCAGGCAAGATTTACTGTCTCCTGCTTCCCTGGTGGCTCAGCGGTTAAAGCGTCTGCCTGCAATGCGGGAGACCCGGGTTCGATCCCTGGGTGGGGAAGATCCCCTGGAGAAGGAAATGGCAACCCACTCCAGTATTCTTGCCTGGAGAATCCCATGGAGGGAGGAGCCTGGTAGGCTACAGTCCACGGGGTCGCAAAGAGTTGGACACGACTGAGCGACTTCACTCACTTAAGGGAATGGCAGCCCACTCCTATATTCTTGTCTGGAGAGTCCCATGGACAGAGGAGCCTGGCGGGCCTCAGTTCATGGGGTCACACAGAGTCGGACTCCACTGTGTGACTAACACGCTTTTGATACCAGTGGTACCGCGCTATGTAAACATGATTGTGTCCTGCTTTGTTCGCAAGTGGATACATGTAAGTAGACATGTAAGTTGCTATATCTAGACTAGTGAGTTGGTTTAAACAGCTGCATCCTTTTCCATTGTATTAATGCCTTACTATGTATTTAATCAAGTCCCCTGTTGATAGGTAGTTACACTGTTTCCAATCCATGGATATTACATAGAGTGTGGACGTGTATGACACTATATCAGTACACACCTCATTTTGTGGAATTGTTGAGTCCAATCTTTAGCGAGTGACTACCTTGAGGCAGCTGCTGTGTTAGATACTAGAGTTTCAGTGTTGAGAAAAATACAAAGTCCTTGATCTCATGAAGTTTATAGTCCTAGTGCTGGTGGTGAATATGATCAAAAGACCACATTAATGACTTTAGAATTTAAAATGGAAATAAATGCTCCAAGGGAAAGAAAGGAAGTAATCAGGGAGTCTGACCTAGACTTAGGGATAAAGAAAGCTTTTTCTGCTGAATTATACTGGAGCTAAAATCTGATGGAAGAGGAGATACCCTAGTTAACGTTGGGGTATTGGGATAATGAGGACAATCCAGAGAGGCGAAGGATCTATGCAAAGGCCATGTGGTAGCAGGATCCATGGTATCTTTGAGAAAATCAAAGAAATCCCCAGTAGCTGGAGGAAAGGGAGTGAGTGAGAAGGATGTGGCAAGAGAACTAAGTGGGGCCAGACCATGTGGGGATTAATAGTTTCTGGTGAGGATTGGGCTTTGTTCTACCAGTAATGGGACACCTCTGATGTTTTGAAAGGAATGGGTGATGGAAGCAAATGCATATTAAAAAAAAAAAAAAACAAAACAAAGTGGCAAAAGTGGGAAACTATATTGGAGGGGATCCAGATGATATGGTAAGAAAAGGCAGTGCTTGTTTGAAAGCTGCCAGATAGATGTTGGGCTCGGGTGAAGGTAGAGGGGCTGGAGTGATGTAGGCAAACTTGAGAGATATTTAGGATATAAAATCGGTAGATGTCATGGTGGTTTGGGTTTGGCTGGTAAAATATGTGGGAGGGACAAAGATGACTCCTGTGTTCCTGGCTGACTGCATACCAGGACTAACATGCCAGGATAAATGGAATAGGACAGGTTTGGAGGGGGATTCCTGAGTCCAGTGTTGGACATGCTGAGTTGAGGTGCCCTTGAGCTGTCCATGTGAGAGCTTGAGTAAGGGGTTGGATTTATGTTTGGAGGTTTGAGAAGAGCTCTGAGTGGAGGATATGCCTTTGAGACTAAGTGATAAAACCAGGTGTCAGCTGAAACTGGATATGTGTGGAATTTCCAAGGGAGAGGACTTAGAGTGAGAGTCAAAGCCCTCGGGTAGGTCTGAGCCTTGTAAAATGCTAACACTGGTGAAACGGCAGAGACGCCCGAGGGAGAACCAGGGGAGTGAACAGCACAGGATGTCTGCAGGAGGATGAGTGAGTGACAACCAAGAGCTTTTGGGAAGTCAGGTAAGAGGAGGACTAAAAGTAAGCACCGTACTCCGCTGGCAGAGAGAACAGTTTAATAGAGGGAGAGAGCAGAATCTAGGTTGTGGCATGGGGGAGAGAGGGCAGCTCCTTCAGGGTGTTCAGTTGTGGGTTGAACACCACTGAGGCTGCAGGTGAAGGGGGCAAAATAGTTGAGGGAGGGCTTTTTCTTTTTTTTTTTTTTAAGATGGCAGCCATGCTGGTCAAAGCCTCTTGGTCCTGTTTTCCTACTCATCAGATGCTGTCTTCCCAAATAGACTAGACTACTTGAGGGCAGGAATATCTATTTTATTCCTTGTTGTACAAGTGGTGCATTTTTGTGGTGTCTCATACATTTGTTGAATGAATTCTCTCTCGTTCAGAGAGCTCTGAGGCCTTAGAAAGCAGGGGCCTCTCTTTCTTTCTCTTTCTGTTCTCTAATTCCACACAGTAAAATTCACTTTTTCATACACAGTTATGTTTTGGCAGATACACATGGTTGAACAATTGCAACTACAACCACAATATAGAAAACTTCCATCGCTGCTGAAACCCTGCCCTGTGCTGCCACTGTGTGGTCAGACCCTTCCCCAACCTCAAATCTTGGGGACTTCTAAAGGGTTCTCCAACTAGTTTTGCATTTTCCAGAATGTCATATGAATAGAATCATTATGTTGCTTTTCTTTTTAAAATTTGTCTTCTTTTACATAGCAGAATGCACTTGAGATTTGTCTGTGGTATGCGTCTATAGTTCACTTTTAATGGCTAAAGCATTTTTTAAAATTAGAGATGATACCTTAATCTTTGTATAGTTGGCCCAATTTTTAGAAGTATTTACATTTCAGTTAGACTTCTCAGAAACACTGTGAGGCACATTAACATTGGAAATGTCAGTATCTCTGTTTTACAGGTGAGGAAACTGAGATTTAGGGCAATTAAGTAGGTTGCACAAGATCATCCAGCTAGTAAGTGGTAAAGAGACTGAAATGCAGGCTTTCTCATTTTGTCTTTGCATTAGCCTTGTATGAGATTTCCAGTTGTTTTTCATTCTCATCAGTACTTGGTCATTAAAAAAAAAGAATATTCTAATAAGTGTATGGTGCTATCTCTGTGGGTTTTAAGAAAAATTCTACATATAAGTGCGACCAAATAGTATTTGTCTTTTCCTGACTTGTAACACTGATCATGATGTTCTCAAGGTTCATCTGTCTTGTCACAAATGACAGAATTTCCTTCTTTCCTGTGGCTGAATAATATTCCTTTGTATGTATTAATATATATGCCACATTTTTCTTCATTTGTCAATGGATACAGGTTGTTTCCATGTCTTGGCTATTGTGATTAATGATTCAATGAACATGGTACTGGTTTCTTAGGCGTACTGATGTCATTTGCATATATACTCAGAAGAGGGTTTTCTGGATGGTAGTTCTATTTTTAATATTTTGAGGACCCTGCATTTGGACTGTTGCCCATAATGACTATACCAGTTGCCATTCCGATCAACGATGTACAAGTGCTCTCTTTTCTCTATATTCTGCTAACACGTTATCTTTCATTTTTTGGATTGTAGCCATAGTAACAGGCTTCCCTGGTGGCTCAGACGGTAAAGAATCTGCCTGTAATGTAGGATACCCAGGTTCAATCCCTGGGTCGGGAAGATCCCCTGGAGCAGGAAACGGCTGCCCACTCCATTATTCTTGCCTGGAGAATTCCATGGAGAGAGAGGAGCCTGGTGGGCTACAGTCCATGGGGTCACAAAGAGTCAGACATGACTGGTTAACACACTTGCACACCCAGAGTAACAGGCATGAGGTGATACCCCATTATGGCTTTGGTTTGCATTTCCTTGATGACTTGCTAGTCATTTGTACGTCTGTTCAGAACCTTCACCTATTCTTAAACAATCAGATGGTTTTGCTATTTATTTGTAAGACTTCCCTGAATATTTTGGACCAGATAGATGGTTTTCAAATTTTCTCCCAGGCAGTAGGTCGCCCTTTTATTTCATTGTGTCCTTTGCTGCACAGGAGCTTTTTATTTTGGTGTAATCCAGTTTATCAATTTTTGCTTCTGTTGCCTGTGCTTTTGGGGTCCTATCTAGAAAATAATTGCTCATACCAGTGTCAAGAAGCAATTTTCTTTTTTCTTCTGTTTTCTAGTTTCAGGTCTTACCTGTAAGTCTTTACATTGAGTTAGTTTGTGTATATAATGTGAAAATGTTAGTCACTTAGTCGTGTCCCACTCTGTGTAACCCCAGGGACTGTAGCCCACCAGGATTCTCTGTCCATAGGGATTCTCCGGGCAAGAATAATGAAATGGGTAGCCATTCCCTTCTCCAGGGGATCTCCCCAACCCAGGGATCAAACCTGGGTCCCCTGCATTACAGCAGATTCTTTACGGTCTGAGCCAACAGGGAAGCCCCATATAGGGTGAAATATGGGTCAAATTTCATTCATCTGCATGTGAATCCAGTTTTATGATTTGTTAAACGAATCTTACCCATTTTATGTTCTTGGCATTTTACTGTAGATTATTTGACTGTGAATGTGTGGATTTATTTCTGGCGCTTGATTCTGTTCCCCTGGTCTTTGTCTTTAGGTCTGTACCATACTGTTTTAATTACTATACCTTTTAATATAACTTGAAATCAGGAACAGTGATGCCTCCAGCTTTGTTCTTTTTTAAAGATTGTTTTGGCTAATAAAACCCAGCAATCCCACTGCTGGGTATACACACCGAGGAAATCAGAATTGAGAGACACATGTACCCCAATATTCATCGCAGCACTGTTTACAACAGCCAGGACATGGAAGCAATCTAGATGTCCATCGGCAGATGAATGGATAAGAAAGCTGTGGTACATATACACAGTGGAATATTACTCAGCTATTAAGAAGAACGCACTTGAATCAGTTCTAATGAGGTGGATTATACAGAATGAAGTAAGTCAGAAAGAAAAACACCAATACAGTATATTAACACATATATATAGAATTTAGAAAGATGGTAACAATGACCCTATATGTGAGACAGCAAAAGAGACACAGATATAAACAACAGACTTCTGGACTCTGTGGGAGAAGGCGAGGGTGGGATGATTTGAGAGAACAGCATTGAAACATGTATATTACCATATGTGAAATAGATCACCAGTCCAAGTTCGATGCATCAAACAGGGCACTCAAAGCTGGTGCACTGGGACGACCCAGAGGGATGGGATGGGGAGGGAGGTCGGAGGAGGGTTCAGGATAGGGACACATGTACACCCATGGCCGATTCATGTCAATGTGTGGCAAAAACCACTACAATGTTGTAAAGTAATTAGCCTCCAATTAAAATAAATAAATTAATTTTTTTTAAAAAGAAAAAAGAGTGGGGAAGAAAAGGACAACCTAGTTAAGCACCCAACACTTTTGCATCCTGGTTTCATGACCTACTAGTTCTGTCTCCTTGTGCAAGTCACTGAACTCTCTGGGCCTCTTTATCACTAAGAAAAGTTAATACACATGGGTGGTTAAAAAAAAAAAAAAGATTTCTTTGGCTATTCAGAATCTTTTGCAGTTCTATACAAATTTTTGAAATGTTTTTTCCATTTCTATGATAAATGCCACTGAAATTTTAATAGCCATTGTTTTGAATCTCTAGATCACTGTGGGTAATATGGACATTTTTAGCAGTATTAGTTCTTCCAGTCCATAAATATAGGACCGCTCCCCATTGATTTTTGTCTTTCTCATCAATCTTACAAAGATTTTAGTGCATGGATCGTTTACTTCCTTGGTTAAATTTGTTTCTAGGTATTTTGTTCTCTTAGGTGCCATCATAGATGGGATTGTTTACTCATTTCCTTTTCAGATAGATTGTTGTTGGTGTAAACAAATACAACTGCTTTTGGGTTTTGTTTTGTTTTTGTCATGTTGATTTGTATCCTGAAGCTTTACTGGATTCATGTATTCTAAATTTGTGGTGTGTATGTGTAGTCTTCGGGGTTTTCTACATATAGAATCATGACATCTGCAAACAGAGATAGTTTTCTTTTCTTTGTTCCAATTTAAATGCCTTTTATGTCTTTTTTTTTTTTTTTTGCCAGTACTTCCAGTATTATGTTTAGTAGAATTGTCACGAATAGGAAAGCTTTCAGTTTTCCCCGTTGATAATGATATTAGCCATGGGTTTTTCATAAATGGCCTTTATTGTGTTGAGGAAATTTCTTTTATATTTATTTTACTCAGTTTTTATCATGAATAGGTGTTGAATTTTGTCAGGTGTTTTTTCTGCATATTGAGATGATCATGTTCAAATATTTCATTTTGTGAATATGCTATATATGACATTGATTTGTGTATGTTAAACCAACTTTCCTTCCCAGGGATAAACACCACTGGTCATGGTGTTTAATCTTTTTGATACATTGTTAAATCCAGTGTGCTAGTGTTATTGAGGAGTTTTACATCTATGTTTATCAGAGGTATTGGTCTATAGTTTTCTATTCTTGCAGTGTCTTTGTCCAGCTATGATATCTGGTGAGTCTGCTGTCATTAAATGAGTTTGGATTTATTTCCTCTACTTTTACTTTTTGGAAGAGTTTAAGAAGCACTGGTGTTAATTCTTATTTGAATATTGGTAAAATTCAACTTTGAATCCATTTGATCCTAGCTTTTCACTTTGGGGAGTTTTTAAAATTACTATTTGAATCTCTCTATTTGTTACTGGTGTGTTGAGTTTTTCTATTTTTTTTTTTTTTGTTTTAGTCTTAACACTTTGTATGTTTCTCAAAATTTGTCTATTTCTTCTAAGTTTTCCAATTTATAATTATTTATCAATAGTCCCTTATGATTATGCTTCTTTACTTTTGAGGTATCTGTTATAATGTCACTTTCATTTATGTTCTTCAGTTTTCTCTCTGTCCTTCTTAGTTTAGGTAAGGCTTTTTTAAAAATTAATTTATTTATTTAAACTGGAGGCCAATTACTTTACAATATCATAGTGGTTTTTGCAGTACATTGACATGAATCAGCCATGGGTGTAAATGTGAGGCTTTATTGAATTTGTTTGTTTGTTTCAAAAAATCAACTTACAATTCTTTTCTGTTATTTCCTAGTCTCTATTTGATTGATTTCCTCTCTGATCTTTATTATTTCCTTCCTTCTGCTAGCTTTGGGTTTAGTTCTTTTGTAGTTCCTTGAGGTATAAAGTTAGGTTGTTTATTAGAGATCTCTTATAGGCATTTATCACTATAAACTTTTCTCTTAGTACTGCTTTTACTGTATCCCTTAAGTTTTGGTATGTTGTGTTTTCATTTTCATTTGTTTCAAGATTTAAAAAATTCCCTTTTGATATCCTCTTTGATCCAAATGATGTACCCTCAAGAAGAGAAGGAGTTTTATTTCTCCCTTTCAAATCTGTATGAATTTTTCTTATTGCACTGGCTAGGACTTCCTGTATGAGGTTGCATAGATTGATGAGCATGGACGACCTATCTTAAGTATGATATCATTAGTTTTTATGTCAGCGGCTTTTAGCAGGTTAAGGAAATTTTCTTCTATTTCTGATTTGGTGAGAATTTTAATCATAAATTGAACTTAAATTTTGTGAGAAACTCTTTCAGCATCTGAGATCATCGTGACATCTTTCTTTTACAGTTTGTAATTAAGTGCATGACATTGAATGTCAAGTGCTGAACCACCCTTAAATTCTCAAGATAAATCCTATTTTCATGTATTGATGGACTTTATTTGCTAATATTTTGTTGAGAATTTTTTTACACTTATGTTCGTGAGAGGTGTTTATTCGTAGTTTTCTTTTAATAATAATAAAAAAGGGTATGAGGATAACATTAGCCTTCCAAAATGGGTTAGAAAGTGTTCTTTCCTGTTCTGTTTTACGGATGAGATTGTGTAGAATTGGTGGTGTTTGTTTCCTATTAAATGTTGGTGCATTAGTCTTCTGTGGACAAAAAAAATATCACATAGTGGGTGGCTTCAACAAGAGACATTTGTTCTCTCACAGTCCTGGAGGCCAGGAGTCCATGATCAGGGTGCTAGCAGAGTTGAGCTCCTTTGGGGTATCTGTGACTTGGAGGTGGCTCCCCTCTTTCTGCCTCCTAACCTGGTCATCCCTCTGCATATGAATGTCCTTGGTGTCTCTCCATTTGTTCTAACTTCCCCTTCTCATAAGCACACCAGTCAGCTTGCATGGGGCTCACCCTAACAGGCTCATTTTAACTTGATGGCTGCTTTAAAGGCCCTATCTCCAGATACGGCCATATTCTGAGGTGCGGGGGTTAGGACTCCAACAAATGAATTTTGGAGAGACACAATTCAGTCCATAACAGTCTGGTAAAATTTTATCAGTGGATAATCTGTACCAGGAGTCTTCTTTTGTTGGAAGGTTCTCTACTCATTCAGTTTCTTTAATCGAAGGGACCATTTAGGGTGTCTGTTCTGGCTGTGCTACCGTGCCAGTGCAGATCTGATACTAGACCTGGCTGTGGTACAAAGCTGGGTGAGGAAAAAGAAAAAGAAAGCCGGGGACTTCCTCCATACTCTCCTGCACCCTGGGGCTCCTTTTCTTCATCTAGATAGAAATAGATTTCTTGCAGAGTCCCTGCTGCCTAGTGATTCAGCCCGCTTTGATTCAGGTCCCATTGCCTCTAGCTGTTTAGTTTTCAGAGTCTTCAGGTAGTTGCTTTGTGCATTATGTGCACAGATTTTAACATAATCAATGGGAGTCATAGGCTCCATGCAGTTTCCTTCATCTTGACTTACTGGAAGTTGATGTTTCTATTTGACTGGGCCCATTGAGAACATCTGGTCAATCTTGCATGGAATGTATTATGGGGAGACGAAGAATGGTATTTATTTTCTGATCAAAAGCAAATAAGAATGGGGGAGGATAGCACTGAAACATGTATATTATCATATGTGAAACAGATCACAGTCCAGGTTCAATACATGAGACAGGGTGCTCAGGACTGGTGCACTGGGACGACCCTGAGGGATGGGATGGGGAGGGAGGTGGGAGGGGGGGTTCAAGATGGGGAGCACATGTACACCCATGGCTGATTCATGCCAATGTATGGCAAAACCACTACAATATTGTAAAGTAATTAGCCTCCAATTAAATAAATTAATTAAAAAAAAAAAAGAATGAGGGGAGGAAGCAAATAGGATGGGAAAGAGGATCTGTCATTTTTAAAGTAAAATTTGAGCCCAGATGGGTCAAGAAAATCATAATTCAGTTCATCCATATCTTCCATAAAGTGTAAAAGTACTTGGTTTAAAATCTCCCTGGAACTTTGCCTAGACAGTCTAGTTTACACATTATTTGTTTAAGAACAAAGATATCCCTTAGGGATGGAGGAGTATACGGTCAGTTGAATGAGTATTTGTGCACTTGTTAAGTGTAAGTTGAGGACTTTTTCTGTATTTATTCTTCTCTGATACTACATCAAAACTGAAAAGTGATGCAGAATCTGAAACCTTATCAATGAGTTTTGTTGTATTCCTACATGAAAATCCAACAGTGTTTCTTGCCCTTTGAATGGGATTTTTAAATCCATGCATGATTTTGTAACACGACGAATTGACCATATGAAAAATACAGGTTCAGAGTTTTACAGATATTGAAAATGTTGAGACTTTTAATTATACAGTATTAAAAAAATCCATTTCATCAATATCACCATTGATCTTATCAGGAAAGTCTTGAAGCAGTGGAAAAATGTCAAGCATGCAGTGGCAAGTTTTCTAAAATTCTACTTTTTGCTTGAAAGTTCAAGTTTTATCAGTGGCAAAAAATCTGCTATTTTTCCTTAACATGACAGGCCTACTTTATTCATTTTCAAGAAAATTTCTATCAAATACTCAAATCTAGAGTCTATCTGTCATTTCTCCTTTCACATAAAAATAGTCTTTCACAAAGAAAGCCGCTAGTTCAGCTCAGAACTCAGTCGCGGAGGTGGTTTGCCTTGAGACAGCCATTGTACTCTGAGCCCTCGAAGTGCTTTGTGTGATTCTGATTTCTTCAGAAGTGGCACGCGGGGCTGCTCTGCAGTAGCGGTGTGCGGGCTTCTCACTGTGGTGGCCTCTCTTGTTGTAGAGCACAGGTTCTAGGGCGTGAAGGCTTCCGTAGCTGTGGTTTGTGGGCGCTCAAGTGCAGCCTCAGTAGTTCGGGCTTAGTTGCCTTTTGCGGCCTGCGGGATCTTCCCAGACCAAGGATCAAATCTGTGTCCCCTGCCTTGGCAGATGGACCCTTAACCACTGAACCACCAGGGGACATTCTGAAACTGCCTTTTTCTTTTCTGCCCACATCAGGCACTAAACAGTGTAATGACTATTCGTGTTATTTGGTAGCTCTGCCTTGATTTGTACTAGGTGCCATTAGTTTTACTCACTTTTGCTTTTGCAGCAACCGTGCAAATGTCAGCACAGTGACCCTGATGTCTTAGTGTTATTCTGAAAATAGTTTTGATCTCATGGGCTACCCTGAGAGGAACTCAGGATCCCCCAAGAATCTGCAGACTTTGCAAATCACTGCTCTTGACCAGCTCAGTGAAGGGAGACTGTGCCCACTAACTCATGTTAATATTGGGCAAATGCATTCACCTCAATGGATCTTTATGCTTAAAATGTAATTAATATATGCTCAATAAATATTCTTGTTCTTTGAAATGAAGTAATTTCATCTCTGGAAAATGATGGGGTTATATTTTATTTCTCTAAGGGTTCTGACAACACCGAACATAGTTCTGTTCTAATTATCACAGTTGAGTCAACTTTCACCCAGACAAGTCAAGGAAGGACCTTGGGTGGACAGTGATGGTGCTGGATGTGAGACCAGTGTCTCCCGACTTCAGTTTGTGTTGTTTCTGGTCTCCATCCTGCCGACTCCCTGAGCTCTCCAAAGGTGAAAGATTTTCTTCTCGTGGACTGTCATTTCCCTGACCCACTTCCTACCTGCTGTCCTTCTATGCTGCTGGTCTGGTTTTGTTCTTTGATTGTGCTGTTGGTGCACACTTGTTTTTATGTGTGTGTGTGGCACTTGTTATAAATACCATTAAGTAATGATTTATGAAAAGACTGGTTTACTATCTACATCCCCCACCTGGAAGGTAAACTCCTCCTTATTGGTGGTTGTCTTCCCAGAACCTCACAATCCCTCTCATGGTAGGCATGGGTACCAATATACCGAAAGGGGGTTGTGAAGTATCACATGAATGGTGCAGGCAGTAAAAGCTTTAGGGAGTTGGAGAAAGGAGGTGGTCAGTGAGGCACTGATTATTCTAGGAAGATTCTAGAGAAGCGAGGAGGCTTGATCTGGTTGATTATCTATAATACAGTTGACCCTTGAACAACACAGGTTTGACTGGCACAGGTCCATGTATGTGTAGATATTCTTCAGTAGTAAATAAGAGTACCACATGATTCGTGGTTGGTTGAGTCTGCGGATACAGGGGATCCATGGATGCAGAGGGCCGACTCTGTTACATGTGGATTAACCTCCATGTCGTTCAGGAGTCAGTGGTTTACTGTTTTCAGAGTCCTTTTTTTTTTTTTTTCTCATTTATTTTTATTAGTTGGAGGCTAATTACTTTACAGTATTGAAGTGAGTTTTGTCATACATTGACATGAATCAGCCATGGAGTTACATGTATTCCCCATCCCGATCCCCCCTCCCACCTCCCTCTCTACCCGATTCCTCTGGGTTTTCCCAATGCACCAGGCCCGAGCACTTATCTCATGCATCCAACCTGGGCTGGTGATCTGTTTCACTATAGATAGTATACATGTTTCGATGCTGTTCTCTCGAAACATCCCACCCTCGCCTTCTCCCACAGAGTTCAAAAGTCTGTTCTGTACATCTGTGTCTCTTTTTCTGTTTTGCATATAGGGTTATCATTACCATGTTTCTAAATTCCATATATATGTGTTAGTATGCTGTAATGGTCTTTATCTTTCTGGCTTACTTCGCTCTGTATAATGGGCTCCAGTTTCATCCATCTCATTAGAACTGATTCAAATGACTTCTTTTTAACGGCTGAGTAATATTCCATGGTGTATATGTACCACAGCTCCCTTATCCATTCATCTGCTGATGGGCATCTAGGTTGCTTCCATGTCCTGGCTATTATAAACAGTGCTGCGATGAACACTGGGGTGCACGTGTCTCTTTCAGATCTGGTTTCCTCGGTGTGTATGCCCAGAAGTGGGATTGCTGGGTCATATGGCAGTTCTATTTCCAGTTTTTTAAGAAATCTCCACACTGTTCTCCATAGCGGCTGTACTAGTTTGCATTCCCACCAACAGTGTAAGAGGGTTCCCTTTTCTCCACACCCTCTCCAGCATTTGTTGCTTGTAGACTTTTGGATGGCAGCCATCCTGACTGGCGTGTAGTGGTACCTCACTGTGGTTTTGATTTGCATTTCTCTTTTCAGAGTCCTTTTGAGGTATCAAGGGTCATGTTACCAACTTATTCTCTAGTTGAATGCTAGTAACATTTAGATTGCCATTTTAAAAAACCTGGCAGGTCTTTTTGTTAATTTTATTTTTAATAATTTATTTGGCTACTCTGGGTCTAGTTGTGGCACGTGGGCTCTGCCATCTTTGTTGTGGCATGTGGAATGTAAATCCCCGACCAGGGATTGAACCTGGGCCCTCTGCATTGGGAGCACAGAGTCTTAGCCACTGGGCCACCAGGCAAGTTCCTAGATTACCGTTAATAGATCATTCATTTGACCAGAGAGAGGCAGGACTGTGCAGTAGGTAGAGTGGTGATCTTTTTCATTCATTTATTTATTCAGACCTTCACTGTACACATATTTATTATATACCTGCTATATGTCAAGCACCGGGAGTAAAAAAAGAAAGAGATAAGAGTTCCCTGCCTTCCTGGAAGTTACACTGTGGTTGGATGAGGAAGAGTTGTCAATACATCAGTCGATAAGAAAAATATCAGATGATGAGGTGTTTGGCAAAGAATTAAGAGGGTGGTAATGGACAAGGAGGAACTAGTAACTAGAGTGAGGAGATAAAACCTACACTGAAGTCTGAATGACGTAGGGCTGGCCATACAAAGGTCAGGTGGCAAAGCATTCCCGGGAGAAGAAGAAGCCAGTGCCATTGTGCCGCCCAGACCTTGCTTGACATGCTTGAGGGATGGAAAGGTGTGAAGCGAGCAGTATGGTGGGGAAGAATGAAATGAGTTTGTAGGGGTGAGCAGGAGTCGGGCCATTCAGAGCTTTCTAAGCAAGTGTAAGAAGTTTAGAGCTTTGTGCTTTGGGGAGCCGTGGAGGGGTGGTGTGCTGTGAGTGATGCAGGCTGGGGGCCACGGTGGCGCTGCAGAGGAACAGCTGGGTTCAGGATACATTTGGAAGTGGGGCTCTTTCTGTGTTCTTCCAGCTGTTCCCTGATCGCAGTCTGCTTTTCTTTCCCCACTTTTTTTTTTTTAAGATTTTTTTTGGATGTGGTCCATTTTTAAAGTCCTTATTGAATTTGTTACAAGCATTGCTGGTGTTGTTTATGCTCTGGCTTTATTGGTCATGAGGCATGTGAGATACTACTTCCCTGAACAGGTTTAAAACCTGCACCCCCTATATTGGAAGGGGGAATCTCAACCACGGGACCACGAGGGAAGTCCCTATTCCCGGTTTTAAAAGCCTTTTTTTGGTCTTCTTCCTCATCTTGTAGGGCCTCAGCCACCCCCAAGGTGTTGGCTAAGTACCACATTTCCTGCGAAAGTATTTAAAAATACACAGTAGTGATTACGTGTGAAACATTATGTCTTGACTTTCATGTGCCTGTATGTACCCACTCTGCATCGTGTTGCTCACAAGAGTGAGAATTAAAGATTTTGAGGCAGCACACCCTTTATTCCATCTGCAGCGATTTTTGAGCGCTTCCTACGTCCTCAGCACTGTGTCATGTATTATGGAGAGTATAGTAGAGGAAGACAACCTGGGGTCTGAACTGGAGCATCTAGTTATACAGTTAACCCGCATTGAAAGATGGATACAGCTGCTGGGGAAGTATTTGGATACCTGGAGAGAGATGCATTTAGACAGCGAAGAGAATGAAGGGAAGCCCAGAGATGGGGATGAGGGTGTGTGAGGACAGTAAGAGCTGCATGCAAGGGGCTAGAGGGTGAGTGTGAGGACATGTGAGTTAGCCGGTCCATGCCAGAAGCTCTTGATTTGTTATCAAGTATGTGCAATTCACACTAGAAGGAGAAATTCTCTGACACGTTGGAGAGGTGATGGTTTGTAGCTGTCAGGGTTAGGGTTATCGTTTCTTCTTTACTTCTGCCTTTAACTATAAGCTTTATTGAAATACAGCTGTTGCCTTTCTTAAAGTTAATTTTTATTAGAGTACAGTTGCTTTCCCATACTGGGTTAGTCTCTGTGGTACAGCAGAGTGAATCAGCTATGCATATACATATATCCCTTCTTTTTTGGATTTCCTTCCCATTTCAGTCACCACAGAGTATTGAGTAATGTTCTCTTAGTTTTACAGTACATTGTCATCAGTTATCTATTTTATGCATAGTATCAACAGCGTATATGTGTCAATTCCAATCTCCCAGTTCATCTCCACCCCACCCCCCATCCTCTTGGTATCCATCCAGTTGTTCTCTTGCCTGTGTCTCTTTTTCTGGTTTGCAAATAAGCCGTTACTTTTAAACACTGACTAATACCCTATGTAGTTATTTAAAAAACACCCACAAACTTCTTATTTTGGAATAAATATAGATTCACTGGCAGTTGCAAAGAAATGGAGAGGAGTCTTTGGCACCCCCTTGCCCCTTTTTGCCCACTGAGCATCTTGGGTAACTAGGGCAATAGCACATCCGGGTGATGACATGGGTAACATGCACAGAGCTGATTCAAATGCTGCCGCTTATGCATGCACTTGTGTTTGCAGCTTCCTGTCACCGCCAACACAGTCATGACACAGAACCATCCGCTACCCCAGGCTCCCTAGCGCTGCTCCTTACAGCGCCACCTTCTCTGTTGCCCATTCCCAAACTTTGGCAGCCGCTCACCTGTTCTCTATCTCCAGAGTTTTGTTATTTCAGTGGCTTCACAAGTAGAGCCATACTGGTTTGGAACCTTTTGAGATTATATTCCTTCACTCAGAATAATCTCTCTGAGGTTAATCTAAGTTGTTGTATTTCTTTTTATTGCTGAGTAACATTCTGTGTGATGGATAGACCATCATTTGGGTAATCTTTCACCACTGAAGGACATTGGGTAGTTTTTAGTTATGAGCTGTAATGGAAAAGCTACTCTGAACACTGGTGTGTAGAATTTTATGTGAACAGAAGTTTTCATTTCTCTACAGTAGATGCCCAGGAGTGTGATAGGCTGGGTCATTTGTCACTTTAAAAGAAACACTTGTCATTTTAAAAGAAGCTTGCAAGCTATTTTCCAAAGTGGCAAAATCATTTACATTCCAACCAACAGTGTATGGGTGATCAAGTTTTTTGCATAGTTGCCAGCATTTGCTATTATCACAACTTTTTGTTTGAGCCATTCTGATGGATGTGTTCTCACTGTTTAAATTTTTTTGAGATATAATTCACATTCCATTCAGTTCAGTTCAGTTCAGTCGCTCAGTCGTGTCCGACTCTTTGTGACCCCATGAACCGCAGCACGCCAGGCCTCCCTGTCCATCACCAACTCCTGGAGTTCACTCAAACTCATGTCCATCAAGTCAGTGATGCCATCCAGTCATCTCATCCTCTGTCGTCCCCTTCTCCTCCTGCCCCCAATCCCTCTCAGCATCAGGGTCTTTTCCAATGAGTCAACTCTTCACATGAGGTGGCCAAAGTACTGGAGTTTCAGCTTTAGCATCAGTCCTTCCAATGAACACCCAGGACTGATCTCCTTTAGGATGGACTGATTGGATCTCCTTGCAGTTCAAGGGACTCTCAAGAGTCTTTTCCAACACCATAGTTCAAAAGCATCAATTTTTTGGCATTCCATTAAACTCTCCCTTTTAAGGTATATAATTCAGTGATTTTTAGTATATTCTCATGTAGGGTCAACCATCATCATTATCTGTATTTCCAAAGCATTTTCTTCCCTGGTAACGCAGGGCCCATTACCAGTCACTCCCAATTCAGCTGTCTTCCCAGCCCCTGGCAACCACTGATCTTCTGTCTCTATGGATATTCCCATTCTAGACCCACCATATAAATGAAATATGATAATGTATGGCCCTTTGCGACTGGCTTCTTTCACTTAGCATAGTATTTCCAGGGTTGATCCATGTTGTAATATGAATTGGTACTTCTTTCCTTTGTATGGCTAAACAACATTCTGTTGTATGAATACACTGCATTTTGTTTATCCACCAGTGAATGGATATCTGGGTTGTTTTGCCTGTTATAAACAATGTTTTTCACAACATTTATGTACAAGTATTTCTGCCTATGAGTGTTTTCTTTGGGGTATTTTCCTAGGAGTTGAATCGCTAGGTCATATGGTAATTCTGCGTTTAGACTTTTGAGGAACTGCCAAACTGCTTTTCAAAGCAGCTGCATCATTTTACCTTCCCACCAGCAGTATATGAGGGTTCTGGTTTACCTACATCTTTGCTGACACTTGTGTTTGTTTTATTGATTCTCGCCATCCTACTGGAAGTGAAGTGGTCTTACATTGTAGTTTTGATTTTTCATTTCCCTGAGGACGGATGATTTTTGCATCTTCTTATGTGCTTATTGGCCATTTGTGTAGTTTCTTTGGAGAAATGTCTATTCAAGTCTTTTGCCCCCCACCCCCTGCTTTTAACTTTCATTTTTTTAAATTAAACTTTTAATTTTGTGTTGGAGTATAGCTGATAAGCAATGTTGTGGTAGTTTTAGGTGGACAGCAGAGGGACTCGTCCATACATAGACATGTATCAGGCTCCCCCAAACTCCCCTCCCATCCAGGTGTCTTGCCAAGTTTTAAATTCAGGTATCTTTTCAGTCTTGAGTTGTAACGGTTCCTTACGTATTTTAGATACTAGATTGTTATTAGATACATGAAATGCCAATCGTGTCTCCCATTCTGTGGGCTGGCTTTTGCCTGTGGTTTAGATTTGTGTTTCCCCAATGACTGCTGATGTTGGTCATCATTTCGTCTGCATGTTTGCTGTGTGAACGGCCTCTTGGGTGAAATGTCCACGCGTATCTTTGTGCGTGTTTGTCACATCTTCTTACTACGGCTACGGCTGGAGACGTTTCCCTTGATTAGTCTTCACACTCCTCTTTGCAGCAGCAGTAGGATGAATCAGAGACAAAACTGTTAAGTGGCTTATATCTATAGGTTTTTTTAAATTGTGATTAAAAAACACGTAACATGGAGTCTGCCCTCAACAAATAGGTGTACAGTGCAAATGTTAACTATATGCGTGTTGTTGTAAGCAGATTTCTAAAACTTTCACTTTGCACACACTGAAACTCTAGAACAAGCCCCTGGCAGCCACCATTCTGCTTTTTGTTTCTATGAGTTTGGCCTCTTTAGATACAGTAAATGAATAGAATCATGCATTATTTGTCTGTGACTGCCTTATTTCACTTAGCATAGTGTCTTCCAGGTTCATCCATGTTGTAGTATGTGACCGTAGCCGTAGGGTTTTTAAAGTTTTTATTGAAGTGTAGTCAATTTACAATATCATGTTAATTCCTGCTGTACAGTGAAGTGATTCAGTTATGCATAAATGTGTATATATACACATTCTTTTTCATATTCTTTTCTACTATGGTTTATCACAAGGTACAGACTGTAGTTCTCTGTGCCAAACAGTAGGACCTTGTTTATCCAATCTATATATAATAGTTTGCATCTGCTAATCCCAAACTCCCAGTCCAGCCCTCCACCCCGCCCCTCAAAAACCACAAGTCTGTTCTCTAAGTCTGTTTCTGCTTTGTAAATAAATTTACTTGTGTCTTAAATTTTTTTAAATTTATTTTTAATTATTTAATTTTTCCCCTGGATAAGGGATAGGCTACCTACTCCAGTATTCTTGGGCTTCCCTGGTGGCTTAGATGGGAAAGAATCCACCTGCAACGCGGGAGACCTGGATTTGATCCCTGGGTTGGGAAGACCGCCTGGAGGAGGACATGGCAACCCACTCCAATATTCTTGCCTGGAGAATCCCCATGGACAGAGAAGCCTGGCGGGCTGCAGTCCATGGGGTCGCAAAGAGTCAGGCACGACTGAGCAACTAAGCACGCACAGCACAATTTATTTTGGCGGCTATGCCTCACGCTTGTAGACTCTTTGTTCCCTAACCAGAGATTGAACTCAGGCCTCCAGTAGCAAGAGTGTGGAGTCCTAATGACTGTCAGGGAATTCCCCATTTGTGTTATGTTTTAGATTCCACATATATGTAATATCATATAGTGTTTGTCTTTCTCTTACTTGTTTCACTTAGTATGATAATCTCTAGGTCCATCCATGTTTTCAGAAATAGCATCATTTCATTCTTCTTTATGGCTGAGTAATATTCTGTTCTATATATGCACCACATCTTTTTTATCCTTTCATCTCTTAATGGACATTTAGGTTGTTTTCACGGCTTGACTGTTGTGAATAGTGCTGCATAGCTGTAAGATTTTGATCCATGCTAGGCGAATACTCGGAGAAGGCAGTGGCACCCCGCTCCAGTACTCTTGCCTGAAAAATCCCATGGATGGAAGAGCCTGGTAGGCTGCAGTCCATGGGGTCACTAAGAGTCGGACACAACTGAGCGACTTCACTTTCACTTTCATGCATTGGAGAAGAAAATAGCAACCCACTCTAGTGTTCTTGCCTGGAGAAACCCAGGGATGGCAGAGCCTGGTGGGCTGCCATCTATGGGGTCACACAGAGTCGGACATGACTGAAACGACTTAGCAGCTTGGCAGGTGAGTACTCATTTTTATCTCATTAATAACCACATCATCTTACCATGACTCAGTTTCTCCAACAGGAAAATGGTCACAGTGGTATGGAACTTGGCTGTAATTAAACTCAGACCTTTGTGAATAATTAGTACTCAGACCTTTGTGAATAATTAGTACTCTGATCCTATGGACAGCCTCATAGATGGCAGATAGGCGCATTTGCCAAGAAGTCAAAATCAGCAGGAGAATGTCCTCATTCTGGTTTTATAATTTTTTGCTTTATTTATTTGGCTGCACTGGGTCTTGGTTGCCTCATATGAACTCTTAGCTGTGGCATGTGGGATCCAGCGCCCTGAGCAAGGATTGCAGACACCCCGCATTGGGAGTGTGGAGTCCCAGTCACTGGACCACCAGGGAAGTCCTCTCATCCTGGTTTGTTGAAGAGGCGTCATTGAGTGGCCACATTTTTCTATTAATTTTTAATTTCTTTTCTTGCATAATATTTATGCAAACTATTCCCAAACTATTCCAGAGTGTCTCAGCATACACATCCTGGAAAGGAAAGGACGGGGCGGGGGACCAATTAAGGGTCTGATTCTCATTAAAGGGGCTTCTGTGCCCCCAAAGAGAAGAATCCCTAAGCCAGCCTCCCCCTGACCCCGAGAAACAGCCAGTTCTCCGGGAGTTGCTATGGAAATGTGCTCTGGTACCAGGAGGCAGTGAAGTAAAGCATTCCAGGAGTCTTGGAGGCTAGGAAATGGACGTTTTGACGTCTGTTCCCAAAGTCTCCTGCAGTTGGTTTTTGCATTAAATTCTTTCTCAGTGTTTCATTGTTCCCCTGTGGACACGGAGGCTGAAGGTGTGGACTGTCACTTAGAGGCCTTACAAAGGGCAGGAGAGATCTGGAAGATTCTGGCCATCACACTGCAGTTTTTAAATAAGACAGAATGATCAATTTATACCCCTTCTTGTCTTAGAAGCAAAAAATCTGTCACCATCTGAAATCTCCCCATGGACATCTTAGCTCATGCAGCCTTCTCTTGGGAAGAGGGAATGTATCTTTGACTTTGTCCCTTTTTTCTTCCCCACCTGCCCTCCTCCCTGTAGACTCTGATTCTGCAGCACCCCTCCCTGGGAGCTGACCACAAGCTTCAGCTCTCACCTGTCTCAGCATGCACTGTGGTTTTGCATTCTGGGGACGGATCTGGGTGGTTAGGACCACCACTGCCTGGGACTCTTTGGCCAGAGGAGATTCCTCCCGTGTCCTCCATACTGCTCTGCTTCGCGCTCATCAGACCCTCAGGGATGCTGGCAAGCTTCAGTTCCCATGGCTGATTTTCATCTTTCTTCCAGTTAAATCAGCTATGACACCTGGCAGAGCGCTGCTTCTCGTGGGGGCTGAGGCAGAGCCAGATGCTGCCAGCATGTTCTGGGGCCTGGTGTCCCTGGAGGGCATTCAAGGCCAATCCATCTACTCTGCACAGACATGGGGAGAAGAATGTCAGTGCTGGAAAGGAGCTGAAAGTCATCTCATCAACCCCTTAATGCAACATCATGGAAGAATTTTATTGGAAAACAAAGACCTGCCCCCAGCTATAGTTCTTAGCATGTGGCTGAGTGATGCTATTTTGACTTTAAATATAATAACTGTGATTTCAATGATAAAACTATTAAAAATATTAGTAGAAGCTAGCATAGGGTTCCAAAAGTGTGAGGGCTCTGTCACAGTTTTGTACTAAAGCAAAATGGTCAGAAATATAGGTCAAAGGAAGTACCAATGCGTGCAAGCGTACACACACACATACACACACACACACAATAAGGGAAGGGCATTCTTGCACAGTGTCAAATGGCAACCCTGTAGGTGCTTTCTAAATCACTTCTATTTATTTGCTTTGAGAAGAGTGTCCTCCCCGCCCTCCCATTTCCTTATCCCGTGTCCAGGGAGTAGGGTCAGTTTCTCAATTTTCTGGGAAAAGTCTGTGGTTGCATTGAAGACCAGGGTTAATCTCTGTGGGCTGTTTGTCTTTTTGTCTTTGTGTTCTCCCTGTGGACCTAGGCTGGCTCCCTACCTGGTACCCAAGCTTCCACCTTACCTCCTTCTCAAGAGTCCCAGTCTCCAGACCTCAGAGATTTCTTCTCCCTCACCTGTCCTTTGCTGACCTGTGTTGTTTCATTCCAAGGCTCTGCTAGATACTTCAAGCTGATCCCAGAGACTTTTTGAAGGTAAAGTGGGAAAGGAGATTAGAGGCATTCCTTATTGCCTTTCCATAAACATTTACGTTTTAAAGCTTTAAATCCTTTAATTCTAAAAAGAGTCAAGAGAACAGGGGAAAGACATGATAGTGGAAGGAGATTAAAAGGTATAAACAAGTAGATACAACTTGGAATACTCTGGTGGTCCAGACTCCCTACTTCCAATGCAGAGGGTGTGGGTTTGATCCTTGGTAGGGGAGCTAAGATCCCACATGCCTCGTGGTGTGGTCAAAAAATAAAAATATTAAAAATAAATTTAAAAAGCAAAATTAAAATAAGGTACAAGGGTGTAATGTACAGCACAGGGAATATTGTCAACATTTTATAATAATTTAAATGGAGTATAATCTCTAAAAATGTTGAATCACTATGTCATAAATGTGAAACTAGTACAGTGTTGTAAAAAAACTATACTTCAGTTGAAAAAATAGTGAGTGGAACAGGCCACTCAAGGAAGAATGGGAAAGTAGCTTTTCTTTTTTGGACATTACATTGGATCAGTCAGATCACACAGTTGTTACCATCCAGACACTGGCCATGCCTACATCTGGGCCGTAGTTCATTCCTCTGTCCAGTTGTTAATCCTGCTTTATTCCAGATGTGTCTTTTATAAGCTTTTATCTGTCTGTACATCAGGTCGTAAGTTACTAATGGAAAGGAATCCTCTCTCTTAAATCCAATTATTTTTGTGAACAATAGGAACTTAATATGTATCTGTTAACAATGGAATATTAATAAACCAGAAGGAGTCAGCAGTAAGTCTTTACTAGTTTAGGAAACCACTTTCAAGGGTGATTGGAACAGCCCTGTGAGGGCTTGGATTCTGCATTATGAGAAACATCAATTAACGGAAAGCTTTAAGCAAAGGTCATTTCTTCCCCCCTTAGCTAATTCACATGGCAAATATGTTGCACTCACAGCTGGAACTGAATGCTTTCTGGAGAGACCTGCAGAAGGAAATGAGCTTGAGATGCTGTCATTGTCAGCATTGTGATCAGCTCGCTGACTCTGCAGAGGCGGCAGGTCTGGTCTTTTCCGTTGAAAAACTTCAACAGTGCTGGTGTCTACAGGCATTTAGGGCATCAAGGAAATAATGTCAAGGGCGCCGCTTACTCTCCTATGGACACTTTAAAAATATATTTTTTTTAATGTAAAGATTATATATATAAATATATATGACCTGGTGAAGACCTGTGCCTGGTCTTCATTGCAGCTCGTGGGATAGTGGGTCTTTGTTGTGGCATGCAAACTCTTAGTTATGGCACGGGATCTAGTTTCCTAACCAGGGATCAAACCCTGCATTCGGAGCACAGAGTCTTAGCCACTGGACCACCAGAGAAGTCCCTCCTATGGACACTTAAAGTGGTGGGTACTGTCTTGAGTGTTGACCTGGGGCAGACCCTGGGGCTGATCCTACTACTGCTCCAAACTGGTTCTGTGACTGTAGGTGAGATGTTCACCCTCTCGGGGCCTCAGCTTCTTTATCTGTGAAACTGGGATGATGATCTCTTTGAGTAGAGCTGTTTTAAGATTTACATAAGCTCTGTATGCAGAGAAAGTGAAAGTCGCTCAGTTGTGTCTGATTCTTTGCAGCCTATGGACTATACAGTCCATGGAATTCTCCAGGACAGAATACTAGAGCAGGGCTACCCTTGTGGCTCAGCTGATAAAGAATATGCCTGCAATGCTGGAGACCTGGGTTCTATCCCTGGGTTGGGAAGATCCCCTGGAAAAGGGAAAGGCTACCCAGTCCAATATTCTGGCCTGGAGAATTCCATGGACTGTATAGTCCATGTATAGTCACAAAGAGTAGGACACGACTGAGGGACTTTCACCTTCACTGTGCAGAGAGTTTGGCACAGATTAAGAAATGGCTAAGGAGTGAACAGAAGCCTTATAGTTTGGTAAATCCCCAAACGGTTCGCATTTTGGCCCAACTGAACTTTCAGGATGGTGTGTGAAGGCGGTGCTTGCAGACTGAGGAATCTGAGCTTCCAAGCGGATGTCTCTTTAAGTCTTGGACCCCAGGGGGTGACCATGGAGGCTCCAATGGCTGGCCATGCTGTGTAATGTCTTGTTTTGGCGCACAGTTCTCCTTCTGGGGCGGGGAAGGGGGGAGCGTGGGATTGGTTGCTGTCATGGAGAGGGCTTGGGGGATAGAGGGGGCTCAGCGTGGGTAGGCTGGCTGGATGCCCAGAACTCTTAGGGCCACAGCACGGACTGAATGTTGTGTCCCCTCCCCCCACCATTCATATGTTGAAGCCGGAACCCCCAGTGCGATGGAGTTGGGAGGCTGCGAGGAGCCTTATGAATGGGCTTACAGAGAAGACCTCAGTGAGCTCCCTGTCCCCCCATGTGCGGACATGGCTGCTTACCGACCTAGAAGCTGCACTCACCCGACACCAAACCTGGCAATGTCTGGTCTTGGGCTTCTTAGCCTCTAGAACTGTGAGGAGTTAATTTCTGATTTTTTATTTTTTTTTTTACAAGCCACCCAGTCCGTAGTACTTTGTTATAGCAGCTGGACTGGACTAAGATAACTGTCAATATTATGGCCCAGTAGTCTTACTGAATTAAAAAAAAAATACCTTTTAGTATTCTCAGATTCACTGCAAAATTGAAGGGAAGATAGATTTTCCATATACCCCTGCCTCAACGCATGCAGGGCCTCCCCCCGTCATCAACATGCTTCTCCAGATGCTACCTGTGTTGCAGTTGACGAATCTACACTGACATGAAGATCATGGAGTCCACAGTTTACCTTTAAGTTGCCCTTGGTGATGTGTGTTCTGTGTGTTTGTACAGATGCGTAATGGTGGGTATCCACCGTCAGGGTACCATTCAGAGTAGCTTCTCTGCCTGAGACTTCCCCGTGTCCTGTCAGTTCACCCCTTCCCTCCCTGCTAGGCTTACTGGACTTTCAGCAAGGATTTAGTTATTTTGCCAATGGGACAGGACATACTTAGAGGTGCATGCATCTGTTTTTATCTGTATCATAAGACCATAAGTTGTAGGTTCAGATCAGAGGTAGAAAAGTAAATTCTATAACATACCTTTCTTTGTGGCTGTGGATTCTCGTCTTGACAAGTCAACCTTGTGTGGTGTGATTCACTTAGAATTCTTGGCTACTTCTGCTCCCCATATCTGCCACTCCTCACCCTCCACTTCTCCATGACACCAGATACTCTGAGTATAGGGACTGTGTCTTTTTTAATTGGAGTATAGTTGCTTTACAATGCCGTGTTAGTTTCTGCTGTACGGCAAAGTTAATCAGTTATTCGTATACATACATCCCCTCTTTTGTGGATTTCCTTCCATTTAGGTCACCACAGAGCATTGAGTAGAGTTCCCTGTGCTACAGGAGGTTCTCATTAGTTACATATTTCATACATAGTATCACAGTGTAATCTCTCATAGTGTATCATAGTGTAATAGTATCATAGTCCTAATCTCTCAGTCCATTCCACCTCTTTCCCCCTTGGTATCTGTACATTTGTTCTCTGTGTCTATATCTCTGTTTTTGCTTTACAAATAAGTTCATCTATACCATTTTTCTAGATTACACAAATATGCATTAATATATAATATTTGTTTTTCTCTTTCTGACTTACTTCCCTCTATATGACAGACTCGAGGTCCATCCATGTCTCTGCACATGGCACAGTTTCATTCCTTTTTATGGCTGAGTAATATTCCATTGTATATATGTACCATATCTTCTTTATCCATGCCTTTGTTGATGGACATTCAGGTTGCTTCCATGTCTTGGTTGTTGTAAACAGTGCTTCAGTGAACATTGGGGTGTGTGTGTCTTTTTTTGAATTATGCTTTCCTCTGGTATATGCCCAGGATTGGGATTGCAGGATCATATGGTAGTTCTATTTTTAGTTTTTTAAGAAACCTCCATCCTGTTCTCCATATTTGCCGTACCAGTTTACATTCCCACCAACAGTTCAAGATGGTCCCCTTTCCTGCACACCCTCTCCAGCATTTATCATTTGTAGATTTTTTTTTTTTTGATGATCTGACTGGTGTGAGGTGATACCTCACTGTAGTTTTGATTTTCATTACTCTAATAATTAGTGATGTTGAGCATCTTTTCACATGTTTGGTCATCTGAGTGTCGTCTTTGGAGAAATGTCTGTAGGGACTATGTCTTCTTCATCCTTGTAGTTAATACGCAGATTGCTCAGCCAGTGCTCGGTGAATGGGAGAAGGAATGCTCTAGTGCCAGCTTTAAGACCCCACTTCCTTTCCCTCTTGCTATTTTGTGAGCTTGTCCTGCCACTCTTGCCTCACGTATGCTGCTGCCTCTACTCTTTCCGCCCATCCATCTGGGGGGGAAATTGGGCAGAGACCCCAGTCTCCAGAGAGACATGGCAGTTGCTTCTCACCCAGCCTGGACTTGTAGCAGGTTGAGGTGGCTTTGCTCCAGGGTCTGAACCCCATCTGGGGAGGCCTGGGAGCTTAGATGCAAACAACAGCCATCTTACTCCTGTGGGGGTTTTCATCGCTTATCTTTTGACAGTAGGATACAGGCTTTGCTGTGTCCTGAATTTCTAGCCTGGCTCAGATCAACTCATTGAAACCTGGGGAAATGCAGTCTATCACCTGCAAACTGGGGTCGGCTTAACTCTGCCACCCTTGGTAACATGGTTAAAGGATGGTGAGTGAAACGCTTTGAGGCTCTTTTGGAAGAGTTGCTGGTGAAATGCAGTATGTCCTTCTCTTGTCATCTGCCAGTGGCACCCCTTTGTGACCGAGGGTGCTGACCACAGATGGGTGTTAGCAGGACCAGTCCCACTAATATCACTGGGTGGTCAGCTGCTTGCTGAGAGCCCTCGGCTGCAGGCCTGGCCTGGTTCCCAAAGCAGGGAGACCTGAGTCCCCCTGGCTCATGGGCGGGTCTGTTGACTGTCATTCTTCTTCTAGTTGGAAAAACAACCAGGGGTGAATTGGTTTTGTGGGTTTTTTCACTTTCAACTTTTCTCATGAAACGCAAACTCTTCCTTTACTATTACAAGGCTGACCTGTGTCCAGCAGGGGTGGGGGGAATTGAGCAGAACATGGGAGGTTTCCTATCTGTTCAGAACTTAGGCTGATGACTGGGTTTGAAGGAACCTTGCTTGGTTTCCATTGGAGGGTATGGGGAGGCCTGGAGAGCATTTGTGTTTGTGTGTGCAAGGTGGGTGGAAGGGGCGGCCGGCGTCTTCTTCACCATGCCCTCCAAGATGAGGGGGATGGAGGCCTGGTAGGCTTCAGTGGAGGACTTTTATGGTGGAGAGTTCTCTCTGCTCCCTGCTGGGTCAGGGCCTTGGTGAGACGGTGTGGATGGCAGGGTCCAAGTCCATGGCGTCCCAACAGTGTAAAGCTAAGAATGGAGACCACGCACGTTGATTTGAGCACAGTCAGTCAGGGACAGACTTGACTCCCAGCCTTGCCAGGTGTTTGGCCTTTGGGAATGCCTTCACTGCAGGGGGACCCAGAGACCTCATTTGTCATGGGATTGTGTACAGGGTAGGCATGACTTACCTGGAAGAGATGAGAATTTCAGGAGATAATGCATATAAAATGCCAGCTACTACAAGTCCTTTACACACGGTGCATGCTAAGTCATGGCCTGTCCAACTGTCCAACTCTTGTGACCCCATGGACTGTAGCCCGCCAGGCTCCTCTGTCCATGGAATGTTCCAGGCAAGAATACTAGAGTGAGTTGCCATGCCCTTCTCCGGGAGATCTTCCCGACCCAGGTATTCAACCTGAGTCTCTTCTGTCTCCTGCATTGGCAGGTGGCTTCTTTACCACTGGCACCACCTTACAGGTGCACAAAATATGGTAACTGTCAACTGTTGGTTTTTTTAATTTTTAGATATTTGTTTACTTGTTTATTTGGCTGCTGAGGGTCTTAGCTGTGGCATGTGGGATCTTTACTTGCAACATGTGAATTCTTAGTTGCAGCATGTGGGATCTAGGGGTCAAACCTGGGCCCCCTGCATTGGGAGCACTGAGTCTTAGCCCCTGGACCACCAGGAAAGTCCCTACCAGCTGTTATCCGGGGGAAACACATTACTGGAGTTCTCTGAGGGGTGGTTGTCAGCCTTCATCCGTGGATGGAATTCAAGAGTCTGGTTGTGCCCCGTGGGGTGAAGCCTCAGAGAATGCCCCCACCCCCACCCAGGTGACAGGGACCTAGGAAGGTGGGAGCCCCCCTGTAGAATGGGGGCAATCAAAGACCCAGCTGCCCAGAGAGCTGGGGCCTCTGCTGATGGGTCAGTGTCAAGCCCGTGAGAAGTGCGTCTGCTTCTTTTCCCCACATTCTCACTAAGGCTCTCCTGGGACTTCCCTGGTGGTCTAGTGGTTAGGCCTCAGTGCTTCCACTGCAGAGGGCATTGGTTTAACCCCTGGTCAGGAAACTAAGGTTCAGTATGCCACGAGGCGTGGCCAAAGAAGAAAAGAAAAAAAAGCTTTTGCCCCCTGGAGTGGCATTTCTCAGACATGCCACCCTTTTTCATTTGGCCACTCAGAGTGACAATTACCTCATGTCTAGGAGTCCTTGGGGCATTTTTCAAACACCTGGCATGAAAGTGAACTACAGTATTAGCTGTGGGATTAGTTTCTTCATAAAAAAATGATCTTTGAAAAATGATCTGCATCGATGCTATAAAATCGTTAAGAAGCTAAATTAGCACTAGCCTTTTAAGCTATAGGATAATAATTGACCCTACCTTATCAGGTTGTAAGGCATTAAACGCATTAACTCACATTCATATACTTAATACACTTAGAGTAAGGGATGAATATTGGTTCTGTGGTTCTTACTGTGATTATTCTTTCATCTCCTCCTCCCATGCCCCCATCCTCTCCTTCCACCCCCTGCCTTTGATTTGGGTTCCAAGAAGTTTCCAGGAAGGCAGGGGATTGTTGGGTCTGTCGTGAGAAGCTGGGTTCATCCTGCCCGCCCTGTCGCTGCCCCACCCCCTCCATTCTGATGGGTTGAGTCAGCCCAGTTTTCTAACTGCGCCTGGCAGAAAATACGTCTTGCTCCACATAAGGTTGGTTCCTACCCTTGGAGGAGCTGGTGAGAGAGTGTCCTCATCCGACCTTGAAGGACGGGCCTCCAGGCAGAGAGGAAAGGAACAGAACACAGGGCATCTCTGGGCCACAGGAGAACTCTCATAGATACCCTCTAGTTTCTTTTTTGGGATTAAGGATGGAGATCATATCACTGGGAGAAACCAGGCCTCTTCTTGACCCTCCCACCCACTCTTCCTTTTTGCTAGAAAGATGGGGGTGTCCTGTCGGCCCTGGGGCACAGCCCACCTTGGGTCTTCCCCATTGTGAGCTTGGCCCCCCGCCCCCCTGTGACTCACAGCCAGAGCTCACTTAGCCCTCAGCCCCGTGCCCTCGGCTTTGCAGCACCTCTGCAGTGCTCCGGCCCGGCTGTAATTCCCCTTCCACCCCGCCCCACCCTCCCCTTCTGTGGGGTGTTCTGAGGCCAAGTTAGGATCAAATGGCCACATGCGTAATTTCCAAGGTCTGTATGATTGCTGTCCCTTCCCTGTATCGGGCTACCATCAGGCGACTCCCTCCCCTCTGCTGATAGAGATAACAGCTATAAAAACACACTTTGAGGGGAAAACAGGAGGAGAGGTGCGTGGCTGTCCCTGCGGCAGGCTCTGCACTGGTGGCCGCGGAGCCCTCCGGCCTGCACCGAGCAGCCTTCTGTTCCTGCGCCCTGTTGGTCATGCCTCGCACGGAGCGGGCCAGCTGGCTTGGCCAGGCTCTGAAAGCCGCCTGTCTCATAAATGGAAACACCAGACAGGAAGTTTGAAAGCCTGGCCATGGTTTCTGCGTGGGACAAGGCTTTTCTCAGTATACCCAGCAGGTCTTTCCTGTCCACCGTATTTCATTGTGTGGTCCACAGATTTGGGACGCTCTGTCCATTTTCCTGTAAATCTCCTACTGTGAAAGGGGCTGTTGACCGTGTCCGTGACCCTCTTGGACCTTTCTGCACTGCTGCCCAGTCTTGGGGTGCTTTTATTTCTCATTTCATCTGCACAACCACGGATGTCATTATAGATGAGAACGTGGAGGTCAGTGACCTACTCAAAAGTCACAGAAATTTTAGTGGGTAGGAAAGTAGTTCAGGTCCTCAAATGTCTGGTCTAGTGCTTTTTTAAAGAGCTACATAATGCCTCTAGGGGAATAGCTGGGGTTATACGTGCAAGGGCCTTGGGGATGTGGGACTGGGGCTACTTTACCAGGAAGCCCTAAGTGAATTGGAAATTGGGAACCGTGCTGTGAATGGGAGGGAAACTCAGCCCTCTTCACTGATGCTGGGGCTACAGCAGCCTTCTGGTGGTCCTGGGAACCCAGCAGGTAATTGCAGCTTCTGACCTCCGGAAGGAGACTTCCATATCAGAAGAGCATGGTCACTTCCCCCTGCTTCCCAGAGCTGGCCAGTGTTGGTCCAGACAGGTGACAACCAATGGCATTCCCCGAGGACTCAAGGATGAGGCCAGGTTGCCTCTCTCCCTTCTTCTGTTAGTGAGGCCTCCCGCCTTGCTTAGGCTCTCTGCAGGGCCTCCTTCCTCTTCATTTAGCATGGCGACTTACCCTGTAGGGTGGGTGACTGTAGTGGCCCTGTCCCCGGACTCACAGTGGGGGCTGCGGTTTGCACGGTGCTAGGATGGTCTTTACCTGCATCCCTAAGAGCTGGTCTCATCGGGTCTCCTTCCCCTGTGATCCGTCTGACTGTGTATTAGCAAGAGAGACCTCAGGTCTTCAAGAAATGAAACAGGCTATGGGTTTTGCTATGCCTCCCCCCCATCCCGGGCTGAGCACCTGGCAGGTAGTACGGGCTCCTGTCGTCGTTCCTCCGACCTTCTTGATTCCTCGCTACAATTCCAAAAGCCAGGTGTGACCGCCACCTCACAGTGAAGGGACCAGGCTTAGAGGACAAGGCTGCCTGGTCACAGAAGTCAGTTGCAGTGTTGGGATTTGTAATGTGCAGGCCTGTCCACTCTCAAAGCTGGGGTTTTTTCTATGACAACACCCTACTTTTCCCTCTGCTGCGCTGTTCACCCCAAACCAAGCTGATTTCTGGAGTTCCTCACTTTTATTAAAAAAAATTTTTTTTATTTTTAATTTCTTTGTTGATTTGCAATGTTGCCTTTCAGGTGTACACTGAAGTGATTCAGTTATATGTGTATACGTGTGTGTGTATACACATGTGTATATTCATTCTTTTCTCATATAGGTTATCCCAGAATATTGAGTAGAGTTCCCTGTGATATGCAGTAGATTCTTGTCGATTATCTGTCTTATATATAGTAGTGTGTGTTCATCCCAAGTTCTTGATTTAGCCCTCCTCCCCATGTTTCCCCTTTGGTAACCATAGTTTAGTTTTCAATACCTATAAATTTGTTTCTGTTTTGTAAGTAAGTTCACTTGTTTCATTTTTTAAAAGATTAGATTCTACATGTGAATGTCATATATTTTTCTTTCTCTCAGACTTAACTTCAATTAGTATGATAATCTCTAGGTCCATCCATATGGCTGCAAATGATATTATTTCATTCTTCTTTATATGGAAATAACATTCCAGTGTGTGTGTGTGTGTGTGTGTACACACACACACCACATTTTCCCTTCCCATTCCTTTGTCAATGGATGTTTAGGTTGATTCTTTGTCTTGGTTATTGTGAACACTGCTGCTATGAACATTTGGGTGCGTGTATCCTTTTGGATTATGGTTTTCTCTGGGTATATGTCCAGGAGTGGGATTGCTGGATCATATGGTAGTTCTCTTTTTAATTTTTTAAGGAAACTTCATGCTGGAATTCCTCATTTTTATTGATTTTTAAATTTTTAATGGAAGGATCATTGCTTTACAGTATTATGTTTGTTTCTGCCAAACATCCACGAGAATCGGCCACAGGGACGCCTGTGTCCCCTCCCTCTTGAACCTTCCTCCCACCGCCCTCCCCACCCCACCCTCTAGGTTGTTACAGAGCCTCAGTTTGAGTTCCCTGAGTCCTACAGGAAATTCTCATCAGCTACCTATTTTACATATGGTAATATATGTTTCCATGTTGCTCTCTCCATTCTTCTCAGCCTCTCTTTCCTCCCCCTGCCCCATGTCCATAAGTCTGTCCTATGTCTGTGTCTCCACTGCTGCCCTGCAAATAGGTTTATCAGTGCCGTCTTTCTAGATTCCATATATGTGTTAGTATACGATATTTGTTTTTCTCTTTCTGGCTTATTCCACTCTGTATAATAGGCTCTGGGTTCATCCACCTCATTAGAACTGACTCAAATGCATTTCTTTTTATGGTTGAGTAACATTCCACATCTTCTTTGCCCATTCATCTGTTGATGGGCATCTAGGTTGCTTCCATGTCCTAGCTACAATATATACTATTGTATATAGTGCTGCAATGAACATTGGGGTACGTGTCTTTTTCAGTTTTGGTTTCCTCAGGGTGTATGCCTAGTAGTGGAATTGCTGGGTCATATGGTGGTTTCATTCCTAGTTTTTTAAGGAATCTCCACATTGTCTTCCATAGTGGCTATACCAATTTACATTTCCACCACAGTGCAAGAGGGTTCCCTTTTATCCACACCCTCTCTAGCATTTATTGTTTGTAGATTTTTTGATGATGGCATTCTGACCAATGTGAGGCGATATCTCTTTGTAGTTTTGATTTACATTTCTCCAATAATGAGGAATGCTGAGCAACTTTTCATGTGTTTATTAGCCATCTTTGGTAAAAGTAGTGATGAATTTCCTTTTCTTGGATTCTAATATTCCTGCGGATGGTGACTATAGTCATGAAATCAGAAGACGATTGCTTCTTGGTGGGAAAGCTATGACAAACCTAGACAGTGTGTTGAAAAGCAGAGACATTACTCTGCCAACAAAAGTCTGTATAGTCAAGGCTATAGTCTTCACAGTGGTTACATATGGTTGTGATAGCTGGACCATAAAGAAGGCAGAGCACCAGAGAGTTGATGCCTTCAAACTGTGGTGCTGGAGAAGACTCCTGAGAGTCACTTGGACAGGAAGGATATCAAACTCAGTCAATCTTAAGAGAAATAAACCTTGAATACTAGTTGGAAGGACTGATGCTGAAGCTGAAACTTGATCATCTGATGCAAACAACTGACTCTTTGAAAAAGTCCCTGATGTTGGGAAAGATTGAGGGCAGAAGGAGAAGAGGGAATCAGAGGATGAGATGGTTAGACAGCATCACTGGTGCAGTGAACATGAACTTGGGCAGACTTTGGGAGATGGTGAAGGACAGGGAGGCCTGGTGTGCTGCAGTCCATGGGGTCGTGAAGAGTCAGACACGCCAGGGTGACTAAACAGTTGTTTAGTCTTCTAAACAAAATGTCTTCTTTGGAGAAATGTCTGTTTAGGTCTTTTGCCCACTTTTTGATCGGGTGGTTTGTTTTCTCTGGTGTTGATTTGTATGAGCTGCTTGTGCTGCTGTGCTTTTCAGTCGCTCAGTCGTGTCTGACTCTGTGACCCCATGGACTCGCCAGAGTAGCCCGCCAGGCTCCTCTGTCCATGGGATTCTCCAGGCAAGAATACTGGAGTGGGTTGCCATTCCTTTCTGCAGGGGATCTTCCCCACCCAGGGATTGAACCCGCATCTCCTGCATCTTCTGAAATGTGGCAGATTCTTTATCACTGAGCCAGTGGGGAAGCCCATGAGCTGCTTGCACATTTTGGAAATTAATCCTTTATCAGCTGTTTCATTTGCTATTATTTTCTCCCATTCTGAGGGTTGTCTTTCTACCTTGTTTATAGTTTCCTTTGCTGTGCAAAAGCTTTTAAGTTTAATTATGTCCCACTTGTTTATTTTTGTTTTTATTTCCATTACTCTAGGAGGTGGGTCATAGAGGATCTTTCTGTGATTTATGTCATAGAGTGTCCTACCTATGTTCTCCTCTAAGTTTTATAGTTTCTGGTGTTACATTTAGGTCTTTAATCCATTTTGAGTTTATTTTTGTGTATGGTGTAGGAAGTGTTCCAATTTCATTCTTTTGCACATAGCTCTTCAGTTTTCCCAGAACCACTCATTGAAGAGACTGTCTTTACCTTATTATGTATTCTTGCCTTCTTTGTAAAAAATAATGTACCCATAAGCGTATGAGTTTATCTCTGGACTTTCTGTCTTGTTCCATTGGTCTACATGTCTGTTTCTGGGCCAGTGCCATACTGTCTTGATGACTGTAGCTTTGTAGTATAGTCTGAAGTCAGGAAGGCTGTAGAATTCCTCATTTTTAAAGGCTTATGGAACATAATCTAGAGATTCCAGTTTACTATGAAACAGGCTTCTCCTCCAGCTCTGGTGGATGGGGACCTGATAAGAAGTAGGAACATATCAGGACTGCAGCCGAGAGTGGGATGTGGCTTAGGGTAGGCAATCTGGCCCACCAGGAAACCCAGGATGCCAGACTGGATAACACAGCAGAAACCAGCTGTATGGCCTGGACCTTGTGGCCAAGATTAGGGGATTCTTGCCTCTAGCTGGCTTTAGAAATTGGGAATGAGGTGCCAGTGAGGTCCAAGATGCTGTGGATTCTCAGAGGTTGAAGCCTACTTGACTGTGAGTATCATGAAAACAAAAATAGAATAGCAAAGACAAAACCACAAGCAAAATTGGGGAGAGTGGTTGCATTAGAGGTCTTGGATGGGAATAGTAAGTTTGGCCTGGGTTGTGGATGGCATAAGGTGATGGTTTGACAGTGAGGGTTACTGTCCTGCAGGCAGTAGGGTGAGAGGTGGGGAGAAGATGGTGTTCCCGGCCTGGGAGGTGATGGTTGCAGCCATGAGGCAGAACGAACCCCTCTTGGAGGAGATGAGAGAGCTGAAGTCGAGAACCAAGCGTAGGGGGCTTGGCTGCAGTTGAGGGAGGACAGAAGGACAAGAGTCAGCCTGGCAGCCCCCCAGCCAGCCATGGGGAATGTGGGTGGGAGGGCAGGAGGCCTCACTGTGGTGGGACCTTTCACAGAGACAGCCGGGGGAGGAGGAAGGCAGCAGTGCCAAGAGCTGAAGACATGGAAAGATGCCGGATTTGACAAGGAAGAGGTCCTTCAGGACCGCAGGGAATACATTCCTGCTCGTCCACACCTTCACCTTTTGTGGTCGATGTCGGGAAGTTGTGCTCCAGGCAGGGGGTCTGAGGTCCTCCACGAGTCACTGGTGTTGTCTGCGCATGACCAGTGAGGGCAAGAAATTGTCCTGGGTCACGTGAGGCAAGATAACAGCACTTGCATTTCCTGCTCAGGCCTTGAGTCAGCTGAACATGTGTCAGCTGACTGCTTCAGGGAGTCCAGGTTTTAATGCACAGTGTAAATATAATCCACATGGCCCGGGGCACATGGGAGGAGGGAGGTTTCTGAGGGCAGCTGACAGCTCAGGGTCTGATTTCACATCATGATAATCAAGGACTTTTCTTCCCTTCAGAATACTACAGCTTTGTTAATATGTGTCTTAATTATCTGCCTTGATGCTGCCTCTGTGAGGAGACAGCTTCTCACTTTAGAGTGTGGACACTGAGAGTCAGTGGGCCTGATGACACGCCCACCTTTGTGAAACGCTTTCTAATTGCTTAGTTTATTAGTTTGTGGAGTGGCTTTTTTTTTTAATTGGAGTATAACTGTTTCACAATGTTGTGTTGGTTTATGCCACACAATGATGTGAATCGGCCAAGAGCATACATACATGCCTTCCCTCTTGAGCCTCCCTCCCTCCCGTCTACGTTATCAGAGCACCAGGCTGAGTTCCCTGTGTTATATATACGGCAGCTTCCCACTAGCTACTCTATGTTACACATGGTAGTGTACATATATCAGCGACACTCTCTCAGTACGTCCCACCCGCTCCTTCCCCCGCAGTGTCCACAAGTCCGTCCCCTATATCTGTGTCTCTATTCCTTCCCTGAATTAGGTTCATCAGTACCATTTTTCTAGATTTCAAATATACGCATTAATATACAACATTTGTTTTTCTCTTTCTGACTTAACTTTGTATAACAGCTTCTAGATTCATCTACCTCAGTTCAACTGACTCAGTGTGGCGTGGCTTTTTTAAAGAATTCTTTAAGAGTCTCTAGTTTGGGTAGAGACATACTGCTTCAGAAAGAAAAATAAGGTCATTGAAATAACAAAAGAATTCACCTAATTATCTTCTTTGCCTGGTCGGAGCCTCCAAGGTGAGGAAAAAGTAAAGTTGGGGCTTCCAGTAAATTAGGCTCTCTATCAGACAGAACCAGAATAAATGGTGTTGTACTAAAGCAGCCTTTAAAAGACAGGATCGCCATATCCAGGGAGTTTCCTTTCTGCCCTATCATGGCTCAGACACTCAGCTCATGGTTCCTGGAGCCTTGGAGGAAGTGGGGAGGCAGAGGTGTGCTCAGAGAACAGAAGCTCAGAACTGGCGACTGATCGGGGACGTTGTGCCGTGCTGAGCTCTGGACCCATCACTTAATATTTCTGGGACTTAGTTTTCACACCAGAGTCCATTTGGGATAATAAACTCTGTCTTCCTCCCAGGTGTATTGAGAAAGTCCAAAGAGAAAGGATATGGGCCATCACATCCTTCAAATGCCATCAAGCACTGGACACAGTCAAGGGTGGGGAAGCTGCTCTGCTTTTGGAAGATGTTGGGTTTGAGTGAGCTCTGTAAATAGCCACTAGCTTCCTCACCCGTGTTCTAATTGACTTGAAGACTGCTTTTTGTTACACTGATCAAGATGGTACTGGGAAGTGTGACTCCTACCACAGGTGGGAGGGTTGATTGCCCAGTTCAGGATTGGACGGATTTGTCTACTCAGGCAGGCACAGGTGGCTCTGGAAAGCCGTGGCCTGTGTCTATGGGCTGTGATGCGCTAGTGTTTTCAGCTTTGATAAGAGACTGGACAGGGAGTTCCCAGTGGTCAGCTAGTTCCTAAAAGGGTAAGCAAAGACGGTGGGGCCAAGTGAAGCAGGCAGGTGCCATTTCTGTTCTCAAATAAACCAGTCAAGACTCACTCCTCATCCCTGGTCGGGGGCGGGAGTGTGAGTGAGAAGCCTCTAATGAAGGACCCTCTACACAGAAACTAGATGGCACAGAAAGAGTCCTCCAACAGATATTACTGTTTAGAAGTGACTTGGCCCCCAGATCTCATGCTGAGGGCTGTGACTTCATTGGAGCTAATTTACCTCTCTCCCAGAATGCTTCTTGTCCACAGACCATGACAGGTCTATTGAGACATGGCCTTAGGAGCCTCTGGGGAAAGGTTCACAAAGGACATGGAAGTCAGATACCTGGATGGGAGGATTTGCCCTCTGTGCTGGAGACTCTTAATGAGGGGTGGCTACTAAAAATGAACTCTTAGCTCACTTTAACAGAACTTAAAGGTTTATCATCCAGAGTGAATTCTGTGCTGAGTCCCACTTGTATGGGGTCTGCCTCTTCCACGTGTCATTCTACAGTGTGTATAGTAGTGCAGACATCTCCCTGGGGAGAACCAGCTCTGGGTCCTATATTGCGTCTTTCCAGCTGAAGCTCTCACACCTCTAGCATCTGGGAATCAGTGACTCAGCCTCAAAGGAGAAAAGAAGCATTAGCAATGAATGATAGATCACTGTCTTATGTATATACTTAGACTCTGGTGGCTGGTCACTTGATTTTACTAAAAGATGAACCAGAAAAAAAGAAAAAAAGATGAACTGTTGGAGTCAAAACCATTGTAGTTTAATTAAAAAAAACATTTTTGCCTTTTCATGTGTCTTCTGACACTTTCAGTGACTTGTTGTTCGCTGTTGTTCAGTCTCTCTTGTATCCAGTTCTTTGTGACCCCATGAACTGCAGCACGCCAGGCTTCCCTGTCCTTTACTGACTCCCAGGATTTGCTCAAACTAATGTCCATTGAGTTGCTGATGCCATCCATTTAGTGACTTACACCTGTAATCTCTCTCTCTCAAAATCTAACAATCTTTGGGGATAGGAGACAGAAATATATATTGAGCTCTAGTTAATGAACTTGCTAACCATAATTTCAGGATTGGTTGTGCTCTACATGTATAAGAGAGACAGAAAGAGACTGTGCGTGTGATTATGAAAGTGTATTTACGTATAATTTATAAAACAACTGTATTTGGAAGTCTTTCTCTTAGCATTTGTTTTCAGCTTTTGTGTATGAACTGTAGTCCCTTAGTGCCTACATGTTCTTAGGACATTTTCTAGCCGTGTGATTCGTGATTCTAGGTAAGTCACTTGTTCTCTTATTCCTTCTGTCTTATTTCCTTAATTTATCATTAAAGGTGCCTTTGGCTGCAAGTAAGAGAGAAATCTATACACAGCTAATTTGAAACAATGAGGAAATGTATTATCACATGAGACAAGAAAGCAAAAACTATGGCGACTGCAGAAACAGTACAATCAGGGCTCCAGGACCCCTCCGGGTGACTCTCTGTGTCCTCAGACCAGCTTCCCTCATGGTGGCAAGAAGGCTGCTGCAGCAGCTCAGGGCACCCACTCCAGGTCCCACATGATCCAAAAGAGGGAGACATACTCTTTCCCTGTGTAACTTTTATTGAGAACAAAGAAAATTATTCTCATGAACAATTTCTCCTTCCCCACAACCTGGCAGACTTTCTCTCAGACATCATTGGCCAGAAGAGTGTCACATACCTGTATGTTATTTGACTTGGCCCAATAAGGACCCACCTCCTAGGACAACCCCTCCTGAAGTAATGGCCATGTGAAAAAGGGAGGAACTTTTAACAACATTGTAGTTTAATAGAAAGGAAGAAGGATTTAGGCTTACTGTACTGCATATGTGTTTTTGATGAGCCTGCATGCCATATCAATAAAAAGTAGTATTGTGAATGGTATTATTTGATAAGAGATAAAAGAAGAGAGACGCTAAAGGTAAACAAGAGAGGGAAAATCTAGTTGGTGCAGAGAAACAAAGAGGAGACAGAGTGAGCAGTTGGCCTATATTTGGTCATCATCTTTATCTTGGGAGGAGTTGGAGCAGTTTTCTAAATAAAGGAAAAATACTATTGTCCAAAGTGTTAATGAATTCCAGTCTCAGAAGTCTCCTCTTTCCCACAGCTATTTTCTTTCACTAGTTGAAAATGGTATTTAACTGCATTAGTATTCTTAACACAGCTGGAGGTCTCTTAACCAAATAAAAAGCTTAGATTCCATTACTCTTGATGGGGGGAGAATGGAGCTGGAAAATTGTGTGTTATGTATCTGTGTGTGTAAGTTTAAATATCTCTTTATGAAAAGCACACACGTACACTTGTAAGAAATCATATAAAAGCTATGGCAGTCCTAGCCAAGAAAAAAAGGAAAAGAAAAAACTTGGCTTCTTGAAGCTTTTAACTAGAACTAAAAATAATCTTCCTAAGACCATGTTTGATACATTACTCAGGAAAAAATGTACTCTGTGTATCCTGAATGATTTTGGAGTTCATTTTCACAGTGTATGATTTTAAAAAGTCCCTGTCGTATCTGATGGTGTTTTATGTTACTTGGGTCTTAGATTTTTGTGCCAGCCACTTGATATGGGATTTTCAATGTAATAGGTGACAACTGCAAAATTACCTGTCTTTAGAAGCAGAAAGGAAGGAACAGTTCTAAAAGGGAATGTTCATTTACATTAACTCATTGATTACTCCTTATAGTTTGAAGAGATTCAGACGGTTTGCTGATCTAGGTATTTTTCCTAGATCCAAAGCAAATCACTTTAAAGGGAGGGTGTCGATCTGCTAGTAGAACTTGTCATATCAAATCCTTCGACTTCAGGGAAGCCAGAGAAGGCAGGGAGAAATTTTGGAGTTCTTCCTCTGGTGTGAAAAATAGCAGTTTCTGTTTTCACTCCTCTTGGCCTTTTATCAAGTTTGACTCTGAATCTCAGGAAGCTACGCTCCATTATTTATCATCGGACTCATAAATTCTGACATTTTCCAGTCTCTCTGATCTGACACTTAGTATCCACTGATCCAAATGATCATTTCTTCCTTTCTCAGAGGCTGACATTTTCTCTCATGTCTCTCAAAAAGGGGGTCTTCCTTGAGGTGACCTGAGTAATTTCTTTGAAGTTGAGACCAAAAGTAACTGGAAGTCTCACTGTGGGGTCTGTAGTGCAAACCTGGACCACCGAAGGTTGAAGTGGTAACTGTACTGATTTCAGCTGGTTTCTTGGGGGTGGCAAGTCCTTAGTGCATCCCCAGTACCATGAGCCTAAGTACTTCTGTTAACATCCTAATGCCCTTCTTTGTCCTGAGTTCTCCAGGCTTCTGAACAAAACAGTGGGGAACTGGGCTGGTTGTATACAGCAGTCCCAGAGCCTTGAGAAAGAAGCAGCAGAAAAAAACAGCCCAATTATGTATGCAATGTCTTTTCTAAGGCTCACAAGGGTCCTTTCTGTGAATATGTTTGCTACATAAACTTGAGTGAATAATTTAAGGCTGCTGGAAGCTTCTGCCCTCTCTGCATTTCTCATGCCCTTCTGGTTCTTCTTTGGCTTTGAAGGAAATACTGGTTTTCAACAAGGAGTTGATCCACCTGCTGTGTCCTTTCATGACACATTTTTGGGAACAGTCACGGCAGGCTCTGGAGACACTGGGTTTCCACAACAGCCCTGCAATGTGTATACCCTTAGGACCTTCATGTCATAGGCGTGGAAGCAGAGACAGGGTGGGGTGATGTCACCAAGCTGGTGAGGGCAGTCTGGGCCAGGGCTTGGGTGGGGGTCCCAAAGCCCGTGCGGTCCCAAGCCCCTGCATCTCTGCAGACCCCCGGGGCGGTTTCAGGATGGTGATGCTCTCTGACAGCACCTTCGAGGGGATCCATATTGCTAAGGGGGTATTGGTGCTATTTCTGGGCTCTTCCCTGCTGTTAGGCACTTCTGTTCCACCTCCTGCCTACTTTTCTCCCACTGAGACAGCACATTCTAAACAGACCAACCAAAACTGTGAGGCTAAGCGTCTGAAGTCCCCCCAAAGCTTCCTGTGTTTGTGTGCAGACTTTGTACCCCCTGGAGAACTTGCCGTGTCCCATCCTGTTTGATTTCAGTAGGGCTGCTTCTGGGTGTTGGGACAGAAATCCCAAGTTGGGATCTGGCTGGCCGAGTCTGGTCCGCAGAGTGGCTCTGGCAAGGTGGTGACTTCTCCAAACCCTTGGGCCTGGGGAGGGTTGTGCAGCCTTGCTCCCTTCGGGGGCCTGGGGTCCTTCCCACAACTCTCACCTTTCCCCACAGCCCAGCGTCCCCTGCCTCACCCTGAGTTTCGATTCTGCCTCATTTGTCATTGTGGTGGGAAAGATCTGGAGCCCAGGACAAAAGTACTGGGTAACACTGAGTCCTGTGGGCTTTGGCCTGTTTATTCCACAGAGATGAGGGCTGGAATGTCACATTATAAATCTCCCGTGTCTGGCAGCTGCCTTCTCTGGCCAATAAACAGATAAGCCTTGAACCCAGGGGCAGGGAATTTCCATCCTCAGAGGCACCAGGACCCAGACACGTCTTTCTGGCTTCCAGTGATCTTTCTTGCCCCAATCTTTCTTTATTCTGGCTCTTCTCCTGCACTCTTTCCAAACACATGCAAGGGAAACACTAAAAAAGAAGTAATCCCAAAGGTCTGTGGAGTTGGAGGATAAAAGCACAACCGAGATTCAGAAATCTTGTGTCTCTTCTTTTCATTGCTTTTTACCCTCAAGGACAGTACGGTTATCGGTTATGCTGAGAAAACTGTTAAGACAGGAGGGAACATTTTAATTTTCCTTGTATCTCACCTGTAAGTGTTCTGGGTGCCACATGATGTAATAAACACTGGGCTGGGAAGAGGCCCCAGCCCTGACCTTGATCCTGACCAGCCTTGAGATCCAGGCCACACCTCCAACCCTCTCTGGTGCACAGGTTTTTTGTTGTTGTTTTTTTTTTTTTTTTTTTTTTTTTTTTTTTTTACCGTAGTCTGAGAGATTTGGCCTAGGTCTGGTAAGGTGTCTTTCAGCTCGGATGTTCTGTTGTTTGAGTAGAAGAGATGTCCATAGAGATGGCTTGCTATGGGCTGGTCCTTGGCTTACCCCAACCCCTCTAGATGCAAATGATGGAACACTTGGGTAAGTAGTGTTTATTTAAGCCATGCACTGTGTTCAGGAATAACAAAGCATAGTCTTTGTAGCTTGTAAAGTAATAATAATAAATGATAATGTGGGTGAGGTGGGAATAGTGCCCGCCCTAGATCACAATGAATTGGGGCAGTTGTTGGAGGACAGTTATCAGAGTCCTAGATTTAATTTCACTCCGACCATTTGTGGACATCTGCTGTCTCAGCCATCTTCTTGATTTTGGCAGTGGCACCCCAACTTTCCTACGGCCACCTTTCTCACTGAACTGATGGCCTCCCTGTGAGGAAGACTTGGCCCAGTAGAACTCACATCTGTTGGCCACGGTCAGCGTCTAAGAAATGGGCCATTGGCTCCAGTTCTTTGCTGGAACTGTAAGGACAGAGGCTCCCCTTTCCTTTTGGGGTTGCCAGTTGGAGGAATGTTCACCTGACGCTGTTGGCATCTTCACTGTGACACGGGATGGACCTGCCGAGGATGAGATTGATGCCGGGGAAAGCAGAGGATAGGGAAGAGGCTTCTGATGACCTTGTCAGCTTAGCTGAGTCCTGAACCGAAAGTCAGGCTTGGACTTGTCAGCTTCGTGGGCCGGAGATCCTTTCTCCCTATTGGAATTCTGGGTTGCATTTGTGTTCTACAAAGGTGACAATCACCTATGCTCCTTGGGCACTACCATATTTCAGCCACATCCTCTGGGCAGCTCTTCATCCTATGGGTTGAATCAGTTAGGATGTGTTTGGCTTCAGGATCACATGCAAAGCAGCCTAAACAGTAGGATGCTTATTCATCTCCTATAATAAGAATCCCAGGGCCGCATCGGTCCAGGTTTGGTATCTAGTGTCATCAGAAGCTCAGGCTGTCAGGGTCCTGGCTCCCTTGGTTCTCAGCATAGTCTTTGAGTTTGTTCCCTCATGGCTCAAGGTTGCAACCCTAGAAATCACCTCCTCACAAAACTGCTGTATCCCAAATGGAAATTTCTCCCCAAATTCCTTCATAGTCTTTGGTGGTTGGAATCCTACTATCAGCCCTTTGGCAGACTTTCCTTATGCTTCAGGTAAAGATAAACAAAGCCTGCCATGAATTAAAGGTGGGAAAGACAGATTTCACTCAGTACTATGATAGTAGGAGAGAGTGACTTGTGTATACATAAAACTGGACTCAACTCTGATCCAGGTAGAGGTAGCTGGGTGTTTTAAGAGAAGAATGAGTAGGGGGCATGAGCATAGACAGAGAGGTAGAAAATCTCAGAAAGCAGGCTGCTTAATCAGCAGCCTACATCCATTAGGCCACGTGGATTTGCTACCTGGTACTGGTGGAAGCTAGGTTCCCAGTGTCCCACAGAGCCTGGGAGACCAGGGTGCTCCTGATGATTGCATTAGAAGGGAATGGCTCTCAGGTCCTTGAGAAAGACACTCCTTAGTTATAGGAGATACATGTATTGGGTTGGCCAAAAGGTTAGTTTTGATTTTTCTTTCATAAAACCCAAGCAAACTTTTTGGCCAACCCAGTACATCTCAAAGGAACAGAAGAAGGACTTAAAATTGCAAGAGATTTTTAAAAATAAATAATAATAATAAAATAATAAAAATAATGATAATAATAAATTAATAAATGCTTTAAGAAGAGGGAGATCAAGGCCCTATCATGCTGTTGACTGAGACAATTGGTAAATTCTTTTTTCAGCTTTGAGTCTTTTCTGATCAGAACTCATAGGGCACTGGGTCCACCCAGGGTCACGTCCACAGGCTGCTAGAAGCCTCATTAGAATTGGTTCATGTCCTTTAACGGGGTGCAAAGATAAGATCATTTGTGCTGGAAACTGGAGTGTTTTTAGCAGAAGGTCCTCTTCTCCACCAGGCCTCAGAGCAGCTTGACTAAAGCTTCATCGAGAAGAGGTCTTTGTCGTTTCCTTGGCCAGAATTGCATTATTAGTTTTAAAATAAAGTTTAATGGAAATGCTTAATTGACAATGATGTGTTAGATTCTGCTGTACAGAAAAGTGAATCGGCTATATGTATGCATTTATATCCCCTCTCTTTTGGGTTTCTTTCCCATTGAGGTCACCATAGTGCATCAAGTGGAGTTCCCTGTCCTCTACAGTAGGTTCTCATTAGTTATCTGTTTTATCCCACTCTCCCAGCTCATCCCACCCTCTTGGTATCCATGTGTTTGTTCTCTCCGTCTGTGTATCTCTTTCTGCTTTGCAAGTAAAGGTCATCTATACCATTTTTCTAGATTTCATATGTATGCATTAATATATAATGTTTGTTTCTCTCTTTCTGACTTACTTCCCCCTGTATGACAGTTTCTAGGTCCATCCAAGTCTTTCCAAATGACCCAGTTTCATTCCCTTTTATGGCTGAATAATATTCCATTGTATATATGTACCACATCTTCTTTATCCATTCCTCTGCTGATGGACATTTAGGTTGCTTCCATGTCCAGGCTATTGTCTATAGTGCTGCACTGAACACTGGGGTGCATATCTCTTTGAATTTTGATTTTGTCCAGGTAAATGCCCAGGAGTGGGATTGCTGGGTCATGTGGTAGCTCTATTTTTTAGTTTTTTTTTTTTAAGGAACCTCCATACTCTTCTCCATAGCGACTGTATCAGTTTACATTCCCACCAACAGTGTAGGAGGATTCCCTTCTCTCCACCCTCCAGCATTTATTGTTTGTAGATAGTGTGACATGACGGCTTTCTGACTGGTGGGAGGTGGTACCTCATTGTAGTTTTGATTTGCATTTCTCTAATAATTAGTGGTATTGAGCATCTTTTCATGTGCCTGTTGCCCCTCTGTATGTCTTCTTTGGAGAAATGTCTATTTAGATCTTCTGCCCATTTTTAGATTGGATTGTTTGTTTTTTTGATATTGAGCTGCATGAGATATGTGCATATTTTGGAGATTAATCCCTTGTCAGTTGTTTCATTTGCAAATATTTCTCCCATTCTGAAGGTTGTCTTTTCGTCTTGTTTATGATTTCCTTTGCTGTGCCAAAACTTTTAAGTTTAGTTAGGTCCCATCCGTTTACTTTTGTTTTTATTTTGATTACTCTAGAAGGTGCATCATAAAAGATCTTGCTGTAATTTATGTCAAAGAATATTTTGCCTATATTTTCCTCTAAGAGTTTTACATTGTCTGGCCTTACACTTAGCTCTTTAATTCATTTTGAGTTTAACAGCACCATGATAACCAATCCACCACCAAAAGCTCCAGGCCTAGACTGTGGTGAAACAAGTGTGATTCCTGTTGCTAGTGTAGAGTCTGACCTTAGACTCATCAAGATCCACCTCCTGGATCCTAATCCATTGAGAGCCGGAAAGGGCCTTTTCTCTGAGTCTGAGACCAGGAGGAAGGTGAACGGAACCAGGCTTCTGTGGGCAGGAAGAGGGAACAAGGAGTGGATTTCAGCTCTGCCACTGGGTCTGGTGCTAACTCCCTGGCTCTGTGTGGTGGAGGGCCCGCTGGTGTCCGTCTTCACCGTATTTGCTCCATAGATATGCTCGACGGGAAAACTGGCCTAACGAATATCATCCTGAGCTTTAGGGGCAGCTCAGTGTAATCTTGAAAACCACAGAATGATGGAATGAGGGAGTTTTTCCTTCTGATCATGGGGATGGTGGTTTGGCAGAAGAGCAACACGTAGTGGTCACAAGTCATGGAAATAAGAATAAAGTTATTGAATCTGCATCTTGTTTATAAGCCAGACGATCCACAGGGCTCACTTGGAACTTTTCTCCCTGTCTTCACTTCCAACATCCTGCCCTGTAATAACTGAGGACAGGCTCAGAAATAACTGGGCTTTGCCTCAGACAGGTGTTGTTTTCAGACAGGAATCAAGTGATGGATGGAGTAGGATGGGGTTGGGGGCAGGATGGAATCCCCATCAGTGGGCAAGTAGTAGGATTTTCTTAAGTGGAATTCTACAAATTGTCTAACAGATGTGTCCTTGGAAAGTGAGTTATTTTTTATTTGAGTTAAGAGAGCTTAGTAGTTAACAGAATCTGACAGGGACTCTGTAAACAATTTGGGGACTCATAGCTGTGTTCGGCATACCAACTGAAGAGTCTAAATACCAGATGTGTATGGACAATAATAGACTTACTCTAAACGTTTAAAAATAAATGATGAGTCATCAAAAAAATTAAAGAACAGATTGGTGTTGTGGGTGGTGTGTGGTGGTTGTGTTAAGTGCTGGGCTGTGAGTGACAGCTGGTGATGTCTATGTGGCTAATCCAAACAGTAAAAATGGAAGGGCAGATGGCAATGGACATTGCAGGGCTCTCCTGGGAGTCTCCCAGGTGACACAGACATTATGACTGGGTCCCTACTTGTTGTCATGGACAAAGCTCATTTTTTAGAGTACTGGATTATAATTGGGCAAATATCTATTAAATACCCCCATTCAATAACCTGTATCATGGAAGGAAACAGTAAGATCATCCAAAATCAAAAAGCGTTTGAGTTGGATGAAGTCTTTTATGAACACTGTGTTTGTTTGGACTTAAAATATCCAAATTCTAGAAATACTGATATTTGGCACAGCTCAGATCATGAACATTCTGAGTAAACTCATATAGTATTTGTTTTCTTTTCTTAAATTTTCACTTCCTTGGTAGCTCAGCTGTAAAGAATCCGCCTAAAATGCAGGAGACCCCAGTTCAATTCCTGGGTGGGGAAGATCCGTTGGAGAAGGGATAGGCTACCCACTCCAGTATTCTTGGGCTTCCCTGGTGGCTCAGATGGTAAAGAACCCGCCTGCATGTGGGACACCTGGGTTTGATCTCTGGGTTGGGAAGATCTCCTGGAAAAAGGCACAGCAACCCACTCCAGTATTCTTGCCTGGAGAATCCTATGGACAGAGAAGCCTGGTGGGCCGCAGTGCATGGGGTCGCAGAGTGAGACAGGACTAACGTGACTAAGCCTAGCCCATAGTTGATTTATAATGCTGCGTTAGTTTCAGGTATACGGCAAAGTGATTCAGCTACACACATACATGTCAGTATTTGCTTTCTGAGTGAAGATTTTCAGACATCACATAGCATGATTTCTCTACAGTAGGCTAGAGGTTGACAAACGTCAGGCCTCTGGCCTCAGCTGGTCACTTCTGGCCCACTGTCTATCTTTGTATGGCTCCTGAGCTAGGTATGGTTTTTATAATTTTTTAAAAATTATTTTTTATCTATCTACTTATTTATTTATCTGGCTAGGCCCGGTCTCAATCATGGCATGTGGAATCTTTTCATTGTGGCATGCAAACTTCTTAGTTGCGGCGTGTGGGTTCTATTTTCCTGAGCAGGGATCAAACCCAGGCTCCCTACATTAGGAGCATGGAGTCCTTCCTAACCCCTGGACTCCTAGGGAAGTCCCGTGGTTTTCACATTTTTAAGTGTAAAAAAAAACTTGTGACATAAGAATGGTAAGAAATTCGTATTTCGGTGTGTGTAAACTGGCTCACAGCCCTAGTTGGTGTTGGGAATTGTGTGTAGTTGTTTCTGGGCTGGAATGGTCTGGATGAATGGTGTTCCAGGCTGCGGGCCTCACAAGGCAAAAAGACCTATTCACTGGCCTTTTATCACAAAAGATTGCCATCCCCACCCTGAACCCTTTCAGTGACTTCCCCTATGTTCCTCTTCCCACGTGAGAGGTCCTTCCTCTTGGGTCGGCACCCCCCTGGCTGAGTGCCCATGAGCCCTCTGGGCTCTTCCCCAGTCCCAGAGTCCCAGTTCCACAGGGTTAAGCCAGAGCGAGCCACCCTCTCGGCGTGTCCCTGAAATGAGTGAGCGGCAGTACTCCAGGGAGGATGTGCCCAGCGCACATTCAGATGGGCAGTACCGGGGCAGATCATTGACTTCCCGGAGCTCTGCTTGTGACAGCACCACCAGCCGTTGACTTTCTATTTTCCTTTTGCTTCAGGCTGTACACTATTTGATTTGCCTGTTTGTATATTTTAATCTTTCAAATTTCCTTGTAATTTATAGGGACAGGATGAGATGGGCTAAGGCTGAGCAGGAGGGCTCCAGGGGAACTAACTGGTTTACTCATTCATTCATTCATGTATTCATTTTTGCCTCCAATAAGCCCTCACTGGATACGAGCCTCTGTAGACCTCAGGGGGCTCACAATCTGGTTGGGAAGTAAAACACATAAGCAGGTAAATTGCAGCAGGATGTTAGCAAACAGCAGCTGTACTGGATTTGTACGCAGTACACAGATAGCACAGATGAGAGTTTGGTTTACTCTGCAGAGGCTGGGGTTAAGGGCGTTTTGAGGTGGTCATACCTGACCTGAGACTTAAAGGACAATGGGATGATGTGACTGGGCTCTCAAAGAAAACCAGCATTTCAGGCCAAGGACATTGAAGATGCAATGGCACCAAATCATAAGATAGTCCATGCATGGGAGAATTTCCTTGAGTTCATTCTTGCTGAAGAAGTTGTTTCAACATAGGCTGAGAGGGAAGAAGAAGGTGTAGCTAGAAAGGTTGGAGGGAACTCGGGTGTGAAGAGATACCCCAGGCCAGGGCAGTTTAGCCCAAATGGCACCTTTAATACATTTCAAGGTGGCATTCAGTCATTTTGGTTCTAACTCAGCTAGTTCTCTAAGTCTAGCTGAGTGTCTTTATTGCACCTCAGTGAAGTATGATTGCTTTGTAGGGTTAGGGAAATGTCCACGTTGGTACATTGTGATTTTGTCCTCATTCATTCCTTTGTTGAATAATTCATTCAACTACTATTTATTGATGGCCAGTTTTGTGCGTGGGACTGTTTCCAGGACCGAGGACAGAACAGTGAGCTATAGAAAACCTTTGCCTTGTGGAGCGTCCCTTCTAACTGGCACCCACTGGCTATTTGTGGCTGTTCACTGTTTGGCTCCATAGGAGGTTTGGGGAGAACCACACAAGCCTGCCTTTTGGTCTCTTTTCATTTGGGCACAGTCATTTTAGTTGTGTCCTCTGTGTGGCCACCAGGAGTCATTTTATTAATACATTTTGCACCTGCATCCCTGATCTATCAAAAGGATATAATCGTGGCTTCTTTGAACTCACCCAAAGAACAGTGTCAGAGGTTGTGCAGATGGGGGTGGAATTCCATCAAGGAGCATACACTGAATCAGGAAAGACGAATTCCCATGAGAACAGGAACCAGCCATCATTCATTCAGGCAGTGGCTCCCACATGTTTCTGGCTGGAGCTTCCACAAAGAACACTTTAGAACCAAAACAGAAGTTTCACAGAGTTATGAAAGTGCTGACCTGATACTTTCTATTCTGTCCTGATTTATTTACAAATGCAGGTAGAGACCTGCTCAATTGATTTCATAACCCACTGTGATTGGGTCGTTACCTCCAGGCTAAGAATCTGGCATCAAGACTAACATTCCTTGCTGGCTGAAAGGTTTTCAACTGTCTTTATTTCTCCCAGTTCTCACTAAGTACTTGTTGATGGATTATTTCAGCAGCTCCTTGGCCTTTGATAAGTCAAGCAACTGTGCATAAGCTCAACCACAGATCACTCAGGCTTTGTGTGGCTGAGGAATCCTAGCCATCTATGCCCCCCACCTGCCCTGCCCCTCCTGTGGTGACCCTGGTCATAATTGCCCCAGTTGGGCATTAAATGGAGTCAGAACCTTCCTTCCAGAGGGTCTCGCTCTCAGCTCTGAAGAAACGGTCATGACCTGACACCTCCTCCAGGGGTGACTGCAGGTCTGAACTTGTGACGTGTGCTCTGCTTGGGGTATGCAGATTCTTCTAAGGGTTTCAGATGTGGGTGAGGAGGTGGAAAATTGAGAAATGTTTGTTTTCTCTATTCCAATGGCATACAGGAAATTTAGCCAGAAAATCCAGGATAAGGAGAAAAGATGGCAATCAAATACATGTTTCTCTGGGGTTCACCAACCCCAGGGTGTTAAAGCATTTCATGTTGTTTGTTTTAATAGAGAACAATTCGCCTCATTCTGCTGTTTGCTCCTGGACTGACCTCGGGCGTGATGGCCTGCATCTGAAAGGGTGATGGATGAATTTCTCCCTCAAAGTCAGCATTCCAGCAGGCAGTGTTCCCCTCCCCACCTTGTTTTTTAACAGGCGAAACAGTCCTATGGACAGAACAGTGATGATTCAGGCTGACTTTCTTTTAAATAGGAGGTGCTTCTTGACTTCTCGAGGCAGGGTTGGGAGGTGGTGCTTTGGAGGGAATTTCCTATTCACTTTAACTCTCAGACCTGAAGCCTTACTGATTATATATATTCATTCATTCATTATGTTCGAGCTCTGACCTGTCATGGGGAGCCCTTGGGTTAGTCAGTGTGCAGGTGAGAGCAGGATGAAGAAAGGACCAGCTTTCAAGAGGGGATGGGGCTGGATCTGTGTCTTCTGGAGAATCATGGGTGTGGGAAGAGGGCTGCCCTGGAGAGGAGACAGCCAGGGGACCTCAGGGTGTGTTGGTGTATAAGGGTGAGGGATGGCAGTATCTAGGAGAGAGCACAGGTGTGCACCCCTCAAGAACACTCGGGAACAGGTGCAGTGCGATGCCTAGCCCACTGTCCCACCACTTTGGTGGGCCTGCATGACCACCACGTGTATATAACCTTAACCTAATGTTAGCACCTGACTGCTTGACAGGCTGCACCCATAGTGATCTCCAGCCAGAGAAGTCCGTGGTAACACTTTCCTCTGGTCAGAAAACCCAGATATGTTGGTATTAAGGGAAGAGTCTTTTGTCCAAGAATCTGATGTGACCTCCTCAAAGAGTCCTGCCCGGTTATTACTTCCGCTGAGTTAGAACCATGAGACTGTTATTACAACTTCTTTTCCAGTAAGCAAGACAACTAGTCCTGTCATGTTATATAACTTGATATATATTCCTTAGGATTAAGTTTGGGTCAAAGATCAGATGGAGAAGGCACTGGCACCCCACTCCAGTACTCTTGCCTGGAAAATCCCATGGATGGAGGAGCCTGGTAGGCTGCAGTCCATGGGGTCGCAAAGAGTTGGACAAGACTGAGCGACTTCATTTTCACTTTTCACTTTCATGGATTGGAGGAGGAAATAGCAACCCACTCCAGTGTTCTTGCCTGGAGAATCCCAGGGACGGGATTGCCGTCTATGGTGGGCTGCCATCTATGGGGTCGCACAGAGTCGGACACAACTGAAGCGACTTAGCAGCAGCAGCAAAGATCAGAAAATCCAACAGGCTCAGGTAGAAGTTTGTTTCTCACTCGTGTGAAAGTCAGGTAGGCAGGCCGGGCTGAAATGGAAAGCCTTAGGATCTGGTCTTTCTGTCTGGTAACTTCCCTGTGTGTGGCCTCTGTGACTTACTTTAACTCATGCCCCAAGATGTCCATTCCAGCTCCAGCCATCACATCTGCATTCCAGCCAGTGGGAAGGTGGTAGGGAGATAAAAGAAGGACATGGCTTTTCCTATTGTGAAGCACTCCCCAGAGTTTTACATTATACTACTCTACCTACCACTTCTATGCATATCCTGTGGTCAGAGCCTTGTTCATGTGGCCACGCTTGGCTCGGTAGGCTAAGATACGTCGGTTCTCATCTGGGCAGCCATGTGCCCAGTTGCACACTTCTTAAAGGACTCTGTAGGCTTCCCTTGTGGGTCAGCTGGTAAAGAATCCGCCTGCAATGCAGGAGACCTGGGTTCAGTCCCTGGGCTGGGAAGATCCCCTGGAGAAGGGAAAGGCTACCCACTCCAGTATTCTGGCCTGGAGAATTCCATGAACTGTATAGTCTGGGGTCGCAAAGAGTCGGACACCACTGAGTGACTTTCACTTTCACTTTATAGGACTCTGTTACTGAGGAAAAGAGAGAACTGATATTGAGGGACCGCTGGCAGTGATGTTTGGCTCTTTGGCTGTTTAAATAAGCAAGAGTCTTCCTTCCCAGGAGCCCTAAAAATCAAATGTGCTATTGCAGTCCACTCACAGCCCACTGCCTGCTGCGTACCCTTGTAATGCGCCAGGATACGAATGAGCTGGCCTGAGGACAAGAAGCTGAGCTCTGAGCAGACCTGCTCATCTTCAGGTGGCCACCAGAGGCGCGGTTAACACTCCCCGTGACCTAAGGCACCTGACCCGGGGTCTGAGAGGGGCACACCCCGTTCAACAGGGACCTTCACATCAAGGTCGAGGACGGAGATCTGTTCTAGGAAGAGTCCTACAAGGAGAGGAAGAAGGGGAAAAGAGACACAGTCTGGGGTGAAGGTGCCCTTCCCCTCCATCATGTATTGGGTTGGTCAAAAAATTAGAGTTTTTCCGTGAGAAGGTACAAAAACCCGATCTTACTGTTTGGCCAACCCAATATGTGTGCTGCCTGGCTTCCTTCAGCCACATCCAATTCTCAGCCCTGCCATCCTGTGACTAGGGAACCACTCTGACCCTAAGGTGACTTCTACAGACACCTAAGCTCGTTCCTAACACGGATAATACTAGTGTAACTCTCAAAGGACCATGTGGTCTTAAAGCCCTTGAAGATCATTTCATTGCAGTCTCCTGGGTACCAGGAATATATCTGAAATGTAGCAGTTTTTCCCAACTGTAAAATCTCATTCCCAGGAGAAGCAGTGTACTGGGGCTTGGCTTAAGGGGAACAAATTCTTTCAATTACTCTTTTTCCAGATGCCTTGTTTTTTCTTTCTGTGTTGTTGCTTCTGTAACTGAAATAGTCTAATGTATTTTAAGCTATTTTCTTTTCTCTGTAAAACATCTGCCAGCAGGGTCCTGTGCTTTGTCGGAAAAATCAGCCTGTTTTCAGACATTTAGGTCTGATACATTAACACAGAAGTAAAATTGGAGAGAGGGAAGGCCCTGGAATGGGCATTTGGTCCATCTGAGCCCGGTCTGTCCTATGTTTAAAGGCCTCTAGGCTCACTCTGATGAATTAGGCTAGTACCTAACAGTCTTTATTTCAAGGAGATTCTTTGGGTTTGCCAGTTGGTTAAGATTTTTTTTACATCATGGGGGGCTGTAAAAAGCTACTGGTTTTGGTCAGTCCCTTTTATTCTTTTTGGCCACTGTGCTATGCTTAGTCGCTCAGTCGTGTCTGACTCTTTGTGACACCATGGACTGTGGCCCGCCAGGCTCTTCTGCTCATGGGATTTCCCGGGCAGGAATACTGGAGTGGGTACCACACCCTCCTCCAGGGGATCTTCCCAACCCAGGGATCGAGCCCAGGGCTCCCGCATTGCAGGTGGATTCCTTACCATCCGAGCCACCAGGGAAGCCCAAGAAGGGATAGGAGTGGGCAGCCGAGCCCTTCTCCTGATCTTCCTGACCCAGGAATCGAACCAGGGTTTCCTGCATTCCAGGTGGATTCTTCACCGACTGAGCTACCAGGGGACCCCCTTTTTGGCCACACTGAGAGGCATTAGGGATCTTAGTTGCCTGACCAGGAACTGAACCTATGCCTCCTGCAGAGAGTCTTAACCTCTGGGACGCCAGAGAAGTCCCAGTTTTGGTCATTCTTAATAGGTTTGCTTTTGCTTTGATTTCATCTTTCTTTTAGATAATTATCATGAGTTGTTTAGAGTCTCTAGTATGGCCCCGTGTGAGAGAACTGACCATCCCAGAGTGTGTTATTTATTCTTACAGGCCAGTTGATATATGGACAGAATGGATCCATTTCTATCATTTATTACATAGTAGTAATCTTCATTAATAATCACAATGGTGTGATCACTCACCTAGAGCCAGACATCCTAGAATGTGAAGTCAGGTGGGCTTTAGAAAGCATCACTACGAACAAAGTTAGTGGATGTGATGGAATTCCAGTTGAGCTATTTCAAATCCTGAATGATGATGCTGTGAAAGTGCTGCACTCAATATGCCAGCAAATTTGGAAAACTCAGCAGTGGCCACAGGACTGGAAAAGGTCAGTTTTCATTCTAATCCCTAAGAAAGGCAATCCCAAAGAATGCTCAAACTACCACACAATTGTACTCATCTCCCACGCTAGTAAGTAATGCTCAAAATTCTCCAAGCCAGGCTTCAGCAATACGTGAACCATGAACTTCCAGATGTTCAAGGTGGTTTTAGAAAAGGCAGAGGAACCAGAGATCAAATTGCCAACATCCCCTGGATCATTGAAAAAGCAAGAGAGTTCCAGAAAAACATCTATTTCTGCTTTATTGACTACACCAAAGCCTTCGACTGTGTGGATCATAATAAACTGTGGAAAATTCTGAAAGAGATGGGAATACCAGACCACCTGATCTGCCTCTTGAAAACCTGTATGCAGGTCAGGAAGCAACAGTTAGAACTGGACATGGAACAACAGACTGGTTCCAAATAGGAAAAGGAGTATGTCAAGGCTGTATATATCACCCTGCTTATTTAACTTATATGCAGAGTACATCATGAGAAACACTGGGCTGGATGAAGCACAAGCTGGAATCAAGATTGCCAGGAGAAATATCAATAATCTCAGATATGCAGATGACACCACCCTTATGGCAGAGAGTGAAGAAGAACTAAAGAGCCTCTTGATGAAAGTGAAAGAGGAGAGTAAAAAAGTTGGCTTAAAGCTCAACATTCAGAAAACTAAGATCATGGCATCTGGTCCAATCACTTCATGGGAAATAGATGGGGAGACAGTGGAAACAGGGTCAGACTTTATTTTTGGGGGCTCCAAAATCACTGCAGATGGTGATTGCAGCCATGAAATTAAAAGATGCTTACTCCTTGGAAGGAAAGTTATGACCAACCTAGAGAGCATATTAAAAAGCAGAGACGTTACTTTACCAACAAAGGTCCATCTGGTCAAGGCTATGGTTTTTCCAGTGGTCATGTATGGATGTGAGAGTTCGACTGTGAAGAAAGCTGAGTGCCGAAAAATTGATGCTTTTGAACTGTGGTGTTGGAGAAGACTCTTGAGAGTCCCTTGGACTGCAAGGAGATCCAACCAGTCCATCCTAAAGGAGATCAGTCCTGGGTGTTCATTGGAAGGACTGATGTTGCAGCTGAAACTCCAATACTTTGGCCACCTCATGTGAAGAGTTGACTCATCGGAAAAGACCCTGATGCTGGGAGGGATTGAGGGCAGGAGGAGAAGGGGACGACAGAGGATGAGATGGCCGGAATGGCATCACGGACTCAATGGGCATGAGTTTGAGTAAACTCCGTTAGTTAGTGATGGACAGGGAGGCCTGGCGTGCTGCGGCTCATGGGGTCGCAAAGAGTCGGACACGACTGAGCAACTGAACTGAACTGACTGAATCTTCATTATAAAATATAATGCTTTATTCTCAGGCAACTTAAGAGCTATAGTTGAATGGACTGGATGGATGTTGAGCACTGGAGTAGGAATTTGGCTTACTCCGGAGAAGGGCAGCTTTTCTATTTTAACAGGGAAATTAGAAGTTGCAGATATGTTTAAAGAATAGAGAAGAAAGTTGAGGAGCCTTTATTCTACCCTCTTTCGTTTCTTTGTTTCTTTCTCATTTCTCATACACACACCCACACCTGGAAGCCTTTATTTCTCTATAAAGCAGGAAGCAAAGTCACCTTCCAGGACTGAGAAAGCAGGTGATAGGAGAGGATGGCTTTGAGGAGAGTGCTGAAGGCTAGCATCATTGTTGTGATTGATGGGGGAGAGAGCTGACTTTTGTGACACATGAAAGAAGAGCTGGTGGAGAGGGTGTGGAGAAAAGGGAACCCTCTTACACTGTCGGTGGGAATGCAAACTAGTACAGCCACTATGGAGAACAGTGTGGAGATTCCTTAAAAAACTGTAAATAGAACTGCCATACGACCTAGCAATCCCACTGCTGGCCATACACACCGAGAAAACCAGAATTGAAAGAGACATGTGTACTCCAATGTTCATCACAGCACTGTTTACAATAGCTAGGATGTGGAAGCAACCAAATGTCCATCAGCAGATGAATGGATAAGAAAATTGTGGTACATATGCACAATGGAATATTACTCAGCCATTAAAAAGAATACATTTGAATCAGTTCTAATGAGGTGGATGAAACTGCAGCCTATTACTTCACAGAGTCAAGTAAGTCAGAAAGAAAAACACCAATACAGTATATTAATGCATATTTATGGAATTTAGAAAGATGATAATGATGACCCTATACCTGAAACAGCAAAAGAGACACAGATATAAAGAACAGACTTTTGGACTCTGTGGGAGAAGGTGAGGGTGGGATGATTTGAGAGAACAGCATTGAATCATGTATAATACCATATGTGAAATACATCACCAGTCCAAGTTCAATGCATGAAACAGGGCACTCAAAGCCGGTGCACTTGGACAATCCAGAGGGATGGGATGGGGAGGGAGGTGGAATGGGGGGGTTCGGGGGGGACACATGTACATCCGTGGCTGATTCATGTCAATGTGTGGCAAAAACCACCACAATACTGTAATTAGCCTCCAATTAAAATAAATAAATTTTAAGAGTAAATAAAAGAGCTGGGCAGGGTTGAAGTTGGAGATGCTGAGTTTCCGTGGAAACAGTCAACGTCTGGGGGGTAGAAAGAGAGAAGACAGATCTTTGGTTAGATCTGGGACTGCTGTATTGTTGGCGTATTTATTAAAAGGCAGGGGGTTTGAAAGAATGAAAACATAGTTGGAGTTACAGCTCATTGATTTATTCATCCATTAAGCATATATTTATGAAGCAACCATGGGAGGCAGGGTGGCTGGATAGGGAGGGAGGTGATTTCAGAAATAAATGGATACTTTTGGAGAAAATGGAGCAATCAGGAGATGAGAAACCTCCGGGAGTCAAGGACCAAGAAAGGAAGGGAGGGTATGAACAATCTGGAAGGATGATAGTGGAAGCCAATGTGTAAATAACCCTGTACATGTGCCAGGCATCATTCTACATTCTTGGTAGAAACTAACTCATTTAACTCTCCCCACAACCATATGAGAAAAGACCTCACACTTTCCAAGCTTGGAAAAATTAAGTTCAGTATGGAGCTGGAATTCTGAACCCAGATAGTCAGTCTAGCATCAAAGCCCAAGTTTTCTGCATTGTACCTACACTGCCTCTAGGAAGCTGTGGTCGGAGTGGGTGCAGAATGTCAAGGGTGAGGTGGTTCCAGGTGATTACCCAGCACTGGGGACATCCATCGGAGAAAGTGGCTAAAGCCCAGTGTGGACGAAGGTCCCTGGAAGCAAGATGGAAGGAACATTACCCACGTGGTTCCTGCGAGGAGAGAAGACTGGGCTGAAAGCATTCAGGAGTGTAGGCTGGTGGTTAGAAGGCCAGCGGATGACAGACGATGAGCTGGAGATGGTGATGCGGTCAGATGGCCCGAGTCTGAAAGCTCCAGGTTATTACATGTGAGTGGAGAAGATTTAGTTCAGAAATGCCATTGTTGGGGGAGGAAAAAGCCAATCCCGCCTCCCAGCTCTGCATCCCGAGACTGGGAAACTGTTCCTGGGGACGGGCCAGGCCTCAGCTTAGCAGGCAGACGGAAGGAGGATTCTCCCCATGAGGTGAAGATATTTGAGGGTTTATTTTCTGCTCCATCATGTTCCAGGGATGTGGGAGGAAGGAGGGTGTGGGGAGCCTGGATCCAAGCATCAGAACACAGAGAAGATGGGAACAAGAGCAGGGTCAAGGATGGAAGGTGGAAGGGGCCAACATTTTGAGTGATAACAGGCCTCTGTGGACTGTTTTGCCTTCACGGGTCCAGGTGGGGCCCTGGTATGAGGTTGTATGGGCCTCCAGCAGGCCAAGGCCCAGGTCGTGACCATTGTCCAGAGGGTCCAGGTTGGCCTTCCATCTGAGCCAGGCCAAACGGATGTGCTTTCCACAGACCATCAGCTCTCCTTTAGCCTTGGCAGCCAGCTGTGAATGGGCTTCTTCTGAATCATCCTCTGTCCCTCTCCGACAGGGATTCTTTTTATTGGAGTAGAGTTGATTTACAGAGTTGTGTTAATCTCTTCTGTATAGCAGAGTGACCCAGTTATGTATGTGTGTGTATATTCTTTTCCATGATGCTTTATTATGGGATATTGAGTATAGTTCCTTCTGCTTACAGTAGGACCTTGTTTATCCACCCTATACATAACAGTTTGCCTCTGCTCATCCCAAATTCCCATTTCTTCCTTCCCCAACCTCCCCCTGGGCTACCACAAGTCTGTTCTCTATGCCACCAAGAGGGAAACTTTTTTTTTTTTTAATTAGTGTGGCGGATCTTAGCTGTGGCATATGGAATCTTCATTGCTGCATGCAGAATCTTTTGTTGTGTCGTGTGGGATCTAGTTCCCTGACCAGGGATAGGATCTGGGCACCCTGCATTGGGAGCACAGACTCTGAATGTAAACACCACCGAGAAGTCCCCCAACAGGGATTCTTAACCTTCTCTGTGCCAGACAGCTCTCTGACAGTCTGGTGATGGCGTACGGACCCCTTCCGAATAATATTTTTAAGTGCATAAAATAAGATGTCCAGGGTTACAAAGGCAACAAGTTTTATGTAAGGAGGTTATCAGAATATAAAAACCAAGTTTGTGATATAGCAATACACATGCTTCATTATTGACACCTTACAGAATAGGAACCAGGTGCAGCCCTCATAACATTTTATAATTTCAGGTAATGATGAGCATCAGTAATTTACTGAGATGTAAGGTGAGAGGAACATGTCTGATTTCCACCAGTGACTAAATGTCAGATGTTGCTAATACTGCTGTGGCTTGCTGACTGAATGCAGAATAGAGCGAAATGCTATATTTCAGTTAGAAAATAGTGAAAATAAATATGGAATATGTTTTCCCACCCAAATCCACAGAGTCTCTGAATTCTACTCATAGACCCTTTGTGGGGTGGGGGTCTTCCAAAGTAAGAAACCCCCACAGAGGAACCCTAAACCAAGGACCTAATTCTCGAAATGCAGACAGTTAGGACTTCTGGCTTTTCCCATTCCACCATATCTGCCTAAGAAAGTTGATGATTGTTGTACTTAGGAGTGGCCCTCACTCACGGAGGTCTGTGGACACAGTACACTCGTCAGAGCCATAAGTGGGGGTGTGCCCCTTGCTGTGTAGAGTCAGGTCTGGACCAGAACCTGGGGCAGAGACACGTCATTGGAGTTCCCCCTGACACCCCATCATCACAAGCTCCAGCCTGGCCCTCTGCTCCAGCTCTCCTTCTAGAACGGGCTTTCTCAGCCTTAGCAGTGTTGACATTAGGGGGTGGATACTGGCTGCTCTGTCACGGGGCGATGTCCTATGCATTATGGAGGTTTGGCGGCATTCCTGGCCTCTGCCCACTGATGGCAGTAGCATTATCTCCTAAGTCATGACAGACAAAAATGTCTGCAAATACTGTCAGATGTCCCCGGGGGGTTCAAATCACCCCCATTTGAGAACAGTTGCTCTAGAACATGGTGTCAGCTGTTAACCCAATAGTAGCAGCCACTGCCTGTCAGTTGTGCAGAAAAATAATTCTACTGCATGTGTCAAAATGGCATCCCGTCCCTTTAATGTCAGATTAACCTCTGGGCTCAGATGGTAAAGACTCCACCTGTCAACACAGGAGACCCAGGTTCAATCCCTGGGCCAGGAAGACTCGCTGGAGAAGGAAATGGCAACCCACTCCAGGATTCTTGACTGGAGAATTCCATGGACAGAGGAGCCTGGTGGGTTGCAGTCCTTGGGGTTGCAAAGAGTCAGACATGACTGAGTGACTGACACTCCACTTCTTTTCTTAGTACAGAGAAATGTTCACGGATTGAGGGGAACTCTCATCTGAGTCATGGGAAGAGAGCATTTTCCATTGTTTACAATATTTGACGACAGAAAATGGGTAATGCTTTCCTTCAAAATAATACCTGATTATGCTCATCACTCTGCTAAATGTCTGCAAATAGCTTTTGTGACACATACACTTTCCAAGGGCACATTGCAAATTGGTGACCCATTATCACTGAATAGAAAAGAAAGTGAGAAATGTTAAACCCTTCAGAGAGAAACTTAAAAAGCTTTCTAGGAGAAAGGGATTGTAAAGAAGGACTAGAAACCTATTTGATGAAAATGATTTGGCTGAGATTCTGCCTGGAGTGTGAGCTTGATGACATCTGGAATTCTGTTCCAACTGTGCAATTATGAAAGAAAAAACCAGGGAGGAAAATCATCACCATGACTTGCTCCCAGGTTAGCATCTCCCATTATAACACATAGATGCAGGAACAGTACTTTTATTTGAAAACATAGCTGTTAATCATTATTTTTTTCCCATTTTTTGTTAGCTGACTGCCCTCTAATATCCTTCACCTTTCATCTACTCCTTATAAAAAGAAATTTCAGTGGCTAGAGTAAGCCTAGAAGATTCTTTTTCATCCTAGCTTTTCTGATATTGTGCCTTGCAGAATGGAACCTTACTTCTCTCACCCTGATTCTTCACTTGCTTCTGTGTGGCATCTTAGAGTTTATGAAGACCTTACGTATACATATTCGTGCATGATGTGATCCCCAATTCTATCAGATTGGCATCAGGACTTTCATTTTAAGCACAATGAAACAGCCCTAAGAGGTAAAGGCTACCAGCTCAGGATCAAGTGATGTTGGATTGTCCTGAGGGGATCAGTCTTGAGGCACGTTGGTCTTTGGACCAGTGGAAAGGGGTAAACACCAGTCCTGGGCCACCATGATGGGTGAGTGTGTAACTGTGATGTTAGGTGGCACGTGGTGGACAGTGATGGGGAAGATACATGGCAGAAAGGGGCAACGTGGTCTTCATTTCCCCATGACTCTAACCTGCACAGGGCGGGTGTGGGCATCACCCACCAGTACAAGGAAGGACTGGGCTGGGCTTTCCAGGGAAAACAATAGAGGCATTGAAGAGGGAACATCGTCTTACCTCACGCTCACAAGCGCTGTTTCTGTGACAGTCCTTTATCAGAGCCCCTCACCACCTTTGCACCTCGATTTTAGTGACCTTAAGAAGAGGCAGAGGCAGGTCGAGTGTTTTCTCTGACATGACAGGGTGCAAAGAAAAGAAAGAAAGGTCAGTGTTGAGCAGGGGTCCTGTTTAGGCAGCATTCTGTTGCGTTTCTGAGTCCTCTTTTAGTCTGATGACCCCTGTTGGCCTGGAGTTTCACCGTCTCAGTCAGAGAAACAGAACCAAGAGGATAAACATAGGAATATAGAAAGACCTCTTAGGAGGGATTGATCCACACCATCTGTCATCTACAAGCTGGAGGTCCAGGAAAGACAGTGGTGTGGTTCCAGTCCAAACCCAAAGGCCTGAGAACCAGGGGTCCAATGGCATAAGTCTCACTCTGAGTTCGAGGGCCCGAGAACCAGGAGTGTTGATGTGTAGGGGTAGGAGAAGAGGGACATCCCAGCTCAAGCAGAGGGAGAAGTCCCCTTCCTCCCCCTGGTTGTTCTGTTCAGGCCCTCAAGGGATTGGATGATGCCATCCACACTGGGAAGGGGGGTCTTATTTACTCAGTCTACCAACTAAATGCTCATCTCTTCCAAAAACACCCTCAGTCACACACAGCCATGTTTTACCAGCTCTCTGGGCACCCCTTTGCCTTGTCAAGTTGACACATCAAATTAACCATCACACTCACCTCCACCTGGGGTCAACCAGGTGCCTGCAAAGCTGGTCTTGCCAATGATCCGTGATTGAGATCTGTCTGTCCTCTCACTTTGGATGTTGGGGAACTAGGCGTATCTTCAGCAGAAAAAGAGCCTTCTTGCCACATCGGATCCTGTTATGTGGGGAGAGTTGATACCTCCAGGGATGGGGTGGTGGTCAGAGGAGAGAGTTCCTAGAATACTTCTACCCCACCCCACCAGGGCTCCTGTGTGCAGAGTCCCTTCCTGCGAGAAGGCTTGGGGCAGGCTGGAAGCCCGGGTGGTTTGGATGAGAGGTAAGTCACCCCCCTACAAGCGGGTCCAGGGGGAGGTTACTGCGGTGACTCCATCTCCCTTATTCCTTTTGGTGGCTGAGTGTAGCCTTGCCCATGGGCAGGAAGGTGAATCAATAATGATAAACTCGTGTTGGTTCCCGGGGGCTCAGTTGGTAAAGAATCTGCCTGCAATGAAGGAGACCCGGGTTCCATCCCTGGGTAGGGCAGATCCTCTGGAAAAGGGAATGGCAACCTACTGCAGTATTCTTGCCTGGGAAATCCCATAGACAGAGGAGCCTGGTGGGCAACAGTCTGTGGGGTTGCAAAGAGTTGGACATGACTGAGCAGCTGAAACTTTGACTTTCACTTCATCAGCTCCTCAGTATGTCCTACCGAGGGTATCAGTTACAAAGAACAGTCATTTCATGCCTTCTCTTTCTTTCCTGTTGTTGCATTCTTTATTTTAGTTCTTCTCTGACTGTGGTTTTCTGAACTTTTCTTCCCAAGATGGTAGCCTTCCAAGCTCTCTAGGAGAGTCCAAGGAAGCCTTGGGCCACGGTTGTCATGAGCACCTCCTCTAAGCTCGGAGTATGTCTGTATTAAGTCTTATTTGGACAGTGGTGCGATGCCTTTTGCCTGACTGTGTTTGAACACGCTGAGGCCCTGGGTGTGTACACCTGAATTCCTTGACATCTTCCATGTGCCCTGGCAAGCCTTGAAGTTAGAAAAAAATTAGATAGTTACTTATGATTTGGCAGTCAGCATTCATCTCCTTCAGGCCCAGGGGGCCCTCTGAAGTTTTTCTCCATTTTAGTTACTGTTCTGGATATATGTGTGTACTTTGAGATTGATAGAACCTTCAAGTCTAGTTAGTGCTTTTGAAATGCAAATTGAATTTCACTTGAAATTGAAAAGTCTTGCTCCTGATGATTTTAATAGAATCTGTGGATTTCTGATGAGATTCAAACTGGCTTAAAAAAGATTGAGCAAATTCCCTGGGGAATGAGAAGCCATCTCTTTAGAATGTTTTGGAACAGAGTATGTATTAGAGAATTCACTCCTAAACTTCTATACTATTTTGTATTTATGTGGTGGTAATGATTATCTCTAGCAGAGATCTTTGTTTACATAAAACATTGCTCTTTGTCATTCAGTTGCACAAGCCAGCAGTTTCTCTTAAGAAATCAATAATGTAAAAAGAAAAAGGAGAGGATTTTCATGGCACAAGAGACTCAGGAGGTGTAACAACCAAATGCAGTATAAAGGCCTTATTTGGATCATGATTTGAACAAACCCCATACACAAAAGACATCCGTGAGGCAAAGTACTGGGTATTAGCTGATATTAAGGCATCATTAAGTGTGATAAGAACATGGTGATTATTCTTTCAAAAATGTTCTTAGCTACTGGAGAATCCTACAAAAGTATTTCCAGGTTAGATGATGTGCTGTGTGGGATTTCCGGTAAAATACTCTTTTAAAAAATAGTTGGGGAAGGGCTAGTGGATAAATGAAACAAGAAAGACAGACTGCTGGGAATTGTTGACAGTGGGTGGTGATGGTACGTGGAGATTTACTGTATTCGCCTCTGCTTTGATGTGTTTGGAAATTTCCACAATAAAAAAAGATTCCTTTTCTGGGTGGAGCTGGAAAATATCACATCAGCTGATTGGAAGACCAGGCTATTGGAGTGTCTTTCTCTGTTGCTAATATTCGACTCTGAAAATCTTTAAATACTTGTTTATTTACAAGTTGGAAGTTGTTTGAGGGTAGTGACTATCTTATTTACCTTTCTTTTTGTCTATTTTTTTTTTTCATTTACTTTTATTAGTTGGAGGCTAATTACTTTACAGTATTGTAGTGGTTTTTGCCATACATTGACATGAATCAGCCATGGATTTACATGTGTTCCCCATCCTGATCCCCACTCCCACCTCCCCCGCCATCCTATCCCTCTGGGTCATCCTAATGCACCAGCCCTGAGCACTTGTCTCATGCATCCAGCCTGGGCTGGCGATCTGTTTCACCCTTGATAGTATACTTGTTTCAATGCTATTCTCTCAGAACATCCCACCCTCGCCTTCTCCCACAGAGTCCAAAAATCTGTTCTATACATCTGTGTCTCTTTTTCTGTCTTGCATATAGGATTATTGTTACCATCTTTTTAAATTCCATATATATGCGTTAGTATACTGTATTGGTGTTTATCTTTATTTATCTTTCTAATGCCCCACACCATTAAAGAAATGTTCCCTGAGTTTATTTCCTAAATTTTTTGTTTTAGGGATAAAAATATGTATGATTATAATGTTTTCATGAGTTGACCCTTGGTGAAATATCCTCTATTACCTGGAGTAATGGACACCATGTGCTGAAGTCTACTTTGCCTGATATCAGAGTAGCCACACCAGATTTCTTGTGCTGTATATTTTCATGATATATCAGTATATATTTTCTACCCTTTTGCTTTCAACCTAGTTGTGTCTTTTTATTTAAACTTCATTTCTTATAAATAGCATGTAGTTGGGTCTTACTTTTCCATCCAGTTAGGTCATCTCTGTCCTTTTAATTACTGCTTAGTTCATTCATATTTAATAGTTGAGTTTAGTTGTACCATCTTGCTATTTATCATTTTCTGCGTCTTACATGTGATTTGATCTTTGTGTCCACATTGATAGAAAAACAGGATGCAGAGCAGAGAGAGTATAGGCAGGTGCAGAATTCAAGGAGGCATTCACATCACATTGAAAAGAGTACTGCTAGATCACAACTCCGGTGCATCACCAATGAGACAGCCTGGAGAGGGCATCATATCTGTCCCGCCTTCCTTTCACTGAACCTCATAACTAAGGCTACTTGCCATCCTTAGGTTCCATTAAGCCACAGTTTTTGGTATATGTGAAAGAAATATTAATGGCTTTAAGTACATGGTTTGGGTACCCCGTTCAGTGGATCTTAGGGTTATGTCAGTTTTCTGGATTCAGAAATTAATGACCACTACTAGTTACACCCAACCCAGTGTATGGAGTAGAGACTAGCCTACTGTCACTTATTCACAGCTGTCTTTATACTCTGTGTTCCCTGGTCCATAGTAAGGATTGATATGAATTGATGCTCTTGTTTTGGTTTCTACCCCTGACGGTCCACCTGTTTCTACCCTGCCCAGTGTCATAGACCCCACCCAGGACTGGAACAGATGCATCACCAGGTGCCCAGCTGGCCTTCTCTATTACTGCCCAACCTCTGTATTTAGCACAGCACCACAAATACCCACCTGTACGTGCAGATCCTCCTTGGCCTCCACAGCCTGATCTACCCTAGTGAATTTCCTTATGAGAGTCCCAGCTCTTCCTCTCCCTTCTCCTTCTTGCCTCATACATAAGCTTTGGGCTTTAACAGCCCTGGTTAGAACACCTCTTAAGCACAGTGCTCTGCTTTGGGCATCACACGTGGGTGGATGGAAGGATGGATTGGAGGGCTTCTTGAGATGCACAGTCAGACCACAAGGGGTCTTGAAAAGTGTAAGGTGAAAATACTCTTGAATGGAGAGGACTTAAAGACGGCTTGATCCTGTGTAGCATTGATACAAACCTTTGGCATGTTACCTTAGAGAAGAGGAAATGGCTTAATTCTGTGCAACTCCAGCAGCAAGAGTTGAAACTGTTCAAGTCATGTTCTGCTACAAGGCACATAGGTACGTTTGCCTTTGTGGTAGGTAGCTGTGCTGGAAAATCAAGTGAGCTGGATGCCAGGCATATCCTTCCCTGGAGGCCACTCATCAGAGGCATTTGCCTTTACTGGGCGAGAGGTTGCCTGCAGGAGCTCAAAAACATGTGATTCAGTGGGGCTGAGTTTTGAAATTACTCTTGATTCATAGTGGGCCCTCAAGGACTTTAAACAGGGAAAGGCCATCTGGATGACTTTTTGACTAGGGTCGGACACCTATTTTGCCAAACATTTGACAAACGTAAGCCAAACAGGCGAAGAGGACACCCTCGTTTGGTGACCTTAACAGCCCTCCCACTGGTGTGATTTCTCAGCATTTCAAGGCATCTCTGCAGGCCTTGCTGCTCACTCCCCTTTCTGGAATCACCTTCCCACTTCCCTGCTTCCTGGTGGAGACCCACTGCTCTGACCTAGGTCTCTTGCTCCCCAGATGGGTTCCCCTGGGACTCTGTGTTGCATTCAGACCATCTCTGCCCCCCCAAACCTACCTTCACCCATGAATCGTATGAGTGCTCCCTCTCCTTCAGCACACAGAAGCTTCTAGAACGTCAGACTTACTGCATCCTCTCCCCCTTTGCTCAGTGATACCCAGGGGCTGTTCACCATGTCACATCTGGTCCCCACCTTGGGGAACTGCAAGTCTCCCTTGAAAATCTCCAATTCCTCCTTGCCTGTTCCTTCCTGCTCTTCTCCACGGTCCCCCACACTCAGGAGACCCACACTGACCACATATTTTTGGGAGTCTCACACTGATACACATATGCATAAAGAACACGGTAGAAAAGCAGAAGCCGTAGCCTCATCCCCCAGTTTAAAAGCTGTGTCCCCGCAGTGACACTCAGGGAGAAGTCAGGGAGTTTAGAGGTCCACACAGAGGCACAGCGGGTTAAGAGCAGGAAAATGGATCTTACCCCAGGCCCCTATGGAGATCACACTTGGCCGTTCACTTCACCTGTTCTCAGAACATCAGGGTTTAGATGTTGTTAGGCTGAGTAAAACATGACAGGTTTTGCTGCCATGGCAACAGTTATAAATTCTGTTTTGGCAACGAATTTTCACTTCGGAAGGCATTCTAGGATTTCTACTTCAACCCACAGGCATAGGATTTCCTGAAACAGAGCAGAACCACCTAATGAGCTCATTGGTGCTCGAAAGTCTGCAGCCTAATGCAGTGCTTTCTGTGTCTTAAATCACACTCTATGATGAGGTGGTTTCAAGACAGAGTAGGAAATAGGCAATAGCTCTTTGTCCTACAGTTTTCTGTGAGTTTGGGAAGAGCTCTAAAAACTCAGAGCTTCACTTGGAAATGTGCATAGTTTAAGCTAATAACACCAGATGCTTCAAGGAGGAATTGAGGTGATGAGAATTCTGCCTCATCTGAGACCTGTCTCCTTCAGGGTACAGAATTGAACTCACAGATGAATCTCAGATCAGACCTAGTGTGTCACCAATCTATCACGGAGAGAAAATCCTGCTTTCCCTTGGTTTCACTGCAGAGTGCAGCCATTCTGCTGCGATGTGTGCATTGCTGAGTTCAGGTTCCTTATCTACACGTGCAAAGATCCACATGGAGAGGAGGTTGTGTCCACAGGCTGTATGCTTAGAGGTGTCATTAACTTGCAAGGCTTAGTAGACCAATGTTTACTGAGTACCTGAAGAGTTCCAGGCATGGAGCAGGGGTGCTGAGTGATGGAGACCAGGAGGCAGACCCAGGTGTTGCCTTCAAAATTTCATCATCACGCATGGAGGTGAAGACAAGTATGTACACGACCAAGATGTATCTCTAGGGTGGACCCATCTATGAACCATATAAGATTTCAGGAAGTTGGTTTTAATTCTTGCCTCTGCAAGAGGAATGCAAAAAGGGAGGTTCCAGGCACCATGGGAGGCCAAAGAGGGTGGATTCCATGCAGTCGAGGGATAAGAAAGGCTTTGTGAAGGTGGCATCAGAGTCTGGCCTGAGAGAGGGTGGCCTGAGACAGGCCAGGTAAAGAAAGCATCGAGAATAGAGAGTCTAAAAGTGATGGTTGGGGTTTGTTCAGGAACAGTGAGACTAGTTCAGGTTGCCTGTAATTTAGTGCTTCATGATGTCAAGTCAGCAAACTCAACGAGGACGACCTCCTGATGGGCTTGGTTGCCTTTGAAGTTTTCTGGGTAGAGAAGTGATGTAATGCAAGTGTTCTGGCCTGTACTTCCCAAGCAGAGGAACAATCAGACTACTTTCCCTTCTAGGAGACTAAAGTTACAGACGGGCCTGGGGGATGTCTGTGGAAGCCCATTCCAGTCTCGTTTGTCTACTGTTTTTTTCCTGTGTTTTAAGACTTTCAAAGCCTACAGATGGTCTCTCTCCTCCCCCCCCCCCCCCCAGTGACTTTCAGAAATAAGTGATTTATTCTTCACATCTAAAGGGGATTGTCTTTCTTCTCTCACTCACAAAGGGGAAGGGAAGGAAGGGATGTCCTGTATCTGTGGATCAGACATTTGGTAAGCATCAGGACAATGTGTGTTTTCCAAGCCCAGGAGGCTCTGGGCTCCCCCGCCTCCCCAGGCTGTAAACTGGCATTTAGGGAACCATCTCTTTCTGTACATTCCCTGCTTGAGAGGAGACATCTCATTTTTAAGCGGGCATTTTTTCTTCTAGACTCAGCCAAGAGAAGATGTTAGAAACAGAGGCTCCTTGGTGTTCAGGCAGTGGAGGGCCAGCCTCTCTCTACCACGTGGTGGGATAATACAAACTTTCTGGATTCCAGTCGATGGCAGAGAGTGAGGAGCGGGTGGACGGGGGTGTGGTGGAAAGAGGAAGTGAGGATGAGAAGGAGTGTGGGAGAGACAGAGGGCGCTGGGGTAGTTAGCAGTAGGAGCTGGCACCATCCCATGGAAGGAGAGTGTCAGCATCTAACAGAGCTTTCCTGCTGCCAGGCCCTTGACACGGCTCTTCAGGTCTCACACTCACCCTGGCGATTAGATGTGGGGCCTATTTTGTAGAAGGGTGTGTGGGTTCCTTGAGGTTTGGCCACCTGCCCGGGACCACCTGGCTGCCCAAGGAGGTGCGGGGTTGTAACCTTTTTCCGAAGCATCTCCTGACACGGAGAAGCCTGGAGAGAGAAGGGGCGGATCCTGGGCTGTCCAAGAGGCAAATCCTGAGGCTTCCAGGCAGGGAGGTCCAGCCTGAGTCTGCAAGGGACCCCAGAGGCTGGCAGAGTGGGGCCACTCGGGAGCCTGTGCCAGGTGGGTGGTCGAGTTGCGGCTTCATCCCCCAGCATGGTGCCTCTGCAGAAAGCAAAGGCAACCTGGAGAAGTGGAGGCCAGTGTGTGAGGGCAGAAGCGGAACCGATGTCGGGGAAGGTAGGGTGGGGTGGAAACCCTTAGGGAGCCCAGAGGTGAGGCCTGGAGATGGATGACCCCGGGGGCATCAATGCCCTTGATACCATGGAGCTGTGCACAGAAACTTGGGTACGTTAAGATACATTTTGTGTTCTGTGTATGTTGTCATTGTTCAGTTGCTAAGTCACATCCGGCTCTTTGTGACCCTATGGACCATAGCCCACCAGGCTTTTCTGTCCGTGGGATTCTCCAGGCAAGAATACTGGAGTGGGTTGCCATGTCCTCCTCCAGGGGATCTTCCTAACCCTTCTGCATTGCAGGTGGATTCTTTATCACTGAGCCACCAGGGACACCCTCTGTGTACGTTACCACAATTAAAAAAATTATTTGAAATAAGAATAAGGCCTGGCTTTTCCTCCGATCAGTCAAGTCTATCAGTGGGTAGGGCTTCCTGCCTTCCGGCTCTATCAGAGGGTGAATGGGCGCTGGCTGCCCGCTGTGGGCTGACCTCACGGCAGATGTGCACGCCCAGCCCTGGGGACAGGATCCCAGCACGGAGGCAGCTCTGGCCACAGAGGATGTATAAAGTTTATGAGTCAAAAGGTCACCTTCTCAGGGACTAGAGTGGAATTTGATGTTCATTAACTGTGAGATTTTAAAAGCCACGCTGACGTCCTTCTTCACTGAAGTTGCTTCCTTAATTCATTTTAAATTGACTATCCAGACTGACTGCTTGCTAGTGGGATTAGGAGGAGGTAGGCACCTGGAATGCTGGTCTTCAGTTTTCTTCTTTGGTAACTGAAACCACTGTGTCACAAGCAAATGTCATCATATGTGGTTTGCCCAATTTTGGGGGGAGCGGGGCAGAGGAGAGGGAGTAGTTGGAAAGTGGTAGTTCAGGGAAAATGGCCTTATGTGCAAGGCTGAGGGTCAGGAAGTCCAGAGAGGAAAGCCAGGCCCCAGGAAACCTTTTGAGCTATTGGTTTGCAAATGAAATCTCCTTATTTGAAGCGCTATGTCACAGAGCTTAAGAGCAAAGAGCACCGCCTTTGAAGAGACATGAGTCTGGGCTTTAGGCAAGTTGCTTCCGCAGTCTGAGCTTTTTTTTCTGGTCTCTAAAATGGGACAAATAGTGCAACCTACCTTGGGAGTCAAAGGTCAGAATTTAATGAGAGAATGAATCCAAAACGGGTGGTAGTACGGTGCCTGGCACATAGATGCTGGATAAATGGTGGTTATTGTTCTGTTTGCAACACCAGAATCTGGAGACGAGCAAGTCCCAAGAGTGGGAATCTTGGTACCCAGGTATGTAACAGCCCCTCCCAAGCCGTGAGCTAGTTCTGACAGGTTCTGTCCCATGTTCCCAGCTGGTCACGTGTTTGCAAATGCTCCTTCATGACTGCGGTTGGGAAGTGTCACCATACCCTGGCTGCTGGTCTGACCCTGATCAAGCTCCCCCGACCTTTTCCACAGCATGGCTTTTCTTACCTAAAATGGCAACTGCAGCGTCTCTGTGAGTCCTTCGGGGCCAGGACTAGGTCACAGCACATCCCCGGGAAGCCGATGCCCGGGATGCTCCATGGGGCTAAGTATTGCTGACCACCTGTGCACTCAAGAGCTGATTGATCATCCCTTTGAAGCGTGTATGACTTTAAAATCATATACTGGTTTCTCATTGTACAAGTGAAACATACATGAATACAGTATTTTAATACTACAGGTAGAAACACTTTTACACTCTGAGTCCCAGGACCCTTCCTGGAGGTGACCTTCCAAACCTTTGACAGGGTTTCACAAGCATGTATGTAGACTCTGAAAAAAAACAGTTTTGTGAGTTTTTTATATGTGTGTGGTATAAATGATATCATAATATACGAATGGGTCTGCAACCAGGGAGGGTGGTTCCTACTTGACAATATATGTTGGAGATTTTTATCTTTTTAATTGTGCATTCTATTTCAACAGGTGGCAGGCTGTAGTTTATTTAGCCCTTCCCTTACTGACAGGCATGAAAGCTGTTCCTATTTTGTCAGTCTTATAAACAATTCTGTGACCATCCTTCCTTATCCCCATTAGGAACATCCGTGCATATTTTTCCAGATGGGTAATGACAAGAAGGAAACATATAACTTTTATAGGTTAAATCCAGAATGAAACATAAGCTTTCATGGCTTTATTCTCTGAATAGGAGTAAGACAGTGTTGAATCAAGGGTTTATTTAAGAAAAAACAATGGGCAGGAAGACGGATCAGAAAAGCATATACTTTGAAGCAATTTTTAAAGTTAGTCATAGTCTGTAGTTTTTGATCTATTCAAAATATGTATAGAACTGTTTGGGTTCATAGTATGTTTTAAGATTCATATAGAATCCTTCTGGATTTTAAAATTTTGGCCAAGAAATTTTTGAAAAGGAAGATTGTATCTTGTAATATACTTTTAATATAAAAGCCCCATAAGATTGGTGTACTACCCCATAGCTGAACAGGACAAAGTTGGTCCAATCAGATCTTAGTGTCTAAGTTAGAATCCTGAGGAAGGAGGTACTACAGTCTATGGGAGAGGGAGGAGTATTTTTTAAAAAATATTTTTTAGGCTGCACTGGGTCTTAGTTGTGGCATGCAGGATCTTTAGTTGCAGCATGTGGGATCTAGTTCCCTGACCAGGGATTGAACCTGGATCCCCCTACGCAGGGAGCGTGGAGTCTTAGCTACTGGACCACCAGGGAAGTCCTCTATAATTCCACTAATTCCACCTAATAATTCCACCAATTCCACCTAATAATTCCACTTTCAAGTGTCAACCCTAAAGAAATAATCCCGATAAAGAAAAATGTGGTGTTTTATTTTCTTGAACATTATTTACAATAGCACAATGTATAAAAACAGCCTGTGTGCCCAACCAAAGGAATATGTCTAAATAAATTAAAGAGTAATCTTACAATGAAATAGGTTCAGCCATCAGAATAATAGAACTCTTGGACTGTAAGGCTTTTATGAAATGAAAGCTTGAGAAAGCCAAATTTAAAATTGAAAATACAGGGTAATTTATAACCGGGTTAAAAAAAAATCACACCAGTAAAAGAAGTTACTTTTACCGGTGACTTTTTTTTTTTTTTCTGTTTTTCAGTAGTTTCCAATTTTAAAAATACTTAGCATGTAATAGTTTTGTAATTCATTATTTCAGTCAACACTCTTTTGTGCACTTACTCTATGCCGGGCACTGTATTAGGCACCAGGGGGTAATAGCAGTTAAAAGTGAGAGACAGAGTCCCTGTTTCATAGTTGGTGGAAGAAAGAGATTAACCATTATTTAGCCAACTGATCATGCTACTAGGGGTACGAGCAGAGTGCCAATAGTCATTAGGAGAGGTTAATTACAGGATGGTAAGGAAAGACATCTGAGGAGGTGCCACAGGAACCAGAAGGATAAGAAGTAACCTGCTATGCAGAGTCATGGAACAGCATTTCAGGAGGATGGAACAGCAAATTGTTAAAGGGGTGGCTAGGAATAAGTTTGGTTGTTTGTATAATGGAGCAATAATTAAGGCATATTTAAATTTTTCTCCTCATAGCTACTATCTCTTTTTCATTTGTCATAGAGTCTGGCCATAACCATGCAGAGTGGGTAGGATTCTGTAATCTAATGCCTTTCACATGTAAAATGTGCCCTGGCCATGTTATTGAAACTTTCAAGTTTGCAGGGACTTGTGCCACATACCAAGCCGGAAGGATGGCCCTTGAAAGTTGGCAGAGACACATCACTGTGCTTGAGTATCTGTTTGTCATCTGTGGTTTAAGGATTTTCCAGTAGTATTTTTACCTATTAAAATACTGATGCTGGGACATGAGGTTAGGGACTGAGCCTATATGTAATTATAATGGTCAGCATCTAGTGGATGAACTGCTTCCTACATGCCTCCATGCAGTTTCACCATTATCTGAATGTCCACTTTCTGAAAGGAAAAACAGCCATGCAGCCTGAGCCAGATTTGAAGCTCTCACTGAATCCCACCCCCAGCTCTGCTCCTTTAAGGACAGGCGGCTCTCAGGCTACCTGTCTTGATTCAGTAGCAGAAAAGCCTGTATCTGGGTTTGATAAATTCTCCGGAGCAAACAGACCCTGGGCTGAGTCAGGCCCTGGATGTGGCATGTGGACAAGTCATCAGTCTCTGGGAAGTAAACAGGAGTGCGCTCACAGCTTATAAATCTCTGTCACATTCCCCAGTTGGGCTGGGCGGGTGGCGGGAACCCTTTGGGTTTTTTAGCCAGTACTGATGATGCCAGGAAAACACAACAGGCATCAGGAGGAAAAGTAGAGCCTGGTCCTTAGCTGCCCTTTCCTTCCAGGAGAAGGGCTGGACACTGAATGCTCAAAACCTGTGGGTGTGAAAAGCTCCAGGGAGATGAGCCTCGATCCGAGATGGGTCAGGACAACAGTGCCTTGGGAGGGAGAGCAGGACAGAGCAGGCGGCTTGCTGGGGCCAGTTTCTGCTCTCAGCTTTCCCCTCCCTGGTGGACCCTGGTGGTCCTTGGTCCAGCCTTCCTGCTCTCAGCAGCCTCACTCAGATGTCCTGAGATCAGAGGGGCTGCCTTTAGGTCATCTTGGACCGAGTTCAGAGGTCCACAGGGCACGGTGGAAGTTTCAACTTGGCGTGCTGTTTCCTTGGGCAACAGCACTGACCCAAGGCCTGGAGATTCAGGAGTTAATCAGTGGATGCGGCAGGAATGAACTTGGCCCCCAGTAGCAGCAAGTCTGTCAACTGCTGGGCTCTAGGGGAAGCGCCTACACCAGCAGGCCCTGTCCTCCTTCCTCTCCCATAGCCTGAGATGCCGTGAAGGCAGAGCACATACATCAGAAGGCCAGCGGCCAGATCTTTAAATAAAACCCCGAGATCCCAGTGACCAGGAACAGCACCCATGCCCCCAAAGAGAATCCCTGCATTGGCAAGTCTACCGTGGGTCTGTTTCCCTCCCACTATTTTCATGGGAAAGAACTCCAGCCCTGGCCAATGAGAGCCTGAAATGCCCAAGGAAGCTCCGACCAAACATTCAGAGGCATGGGACCTGGGGAGATGTCTTTGAGGCTATGACTGAGGCTGAGGGAGGACCGTGACTCACCATGGTCACTGACTCATCAGTGGCAGAACTGGGACTAGATGGAGGTGCCCCTGTTTCTACTGTGATGCCAACTGTCTGGAGTGAGTTTCTGGAACACAAACAATCACACTCTTCTTCCTGCCTTCCCTGGATCTTTTCTTCCTTGCACCATGGAAGGTACTCAGAACTGAAGGAGAGCCGCTAGCTGCCTTCTCACCCCAGGGTCTGTGATTTCAGCTCTGCCTCCCTTGGTAGGTCCAGAAAAGCCTCAGGGGTTGGAATCAGTGTTCCATGACCTCGTACTTCCCAAACATCCCTCCATCCCATTGGAAAATGGTGTCTGCAGAACTCCCTGGAGAGATGCAGATTGCCCCACAAGAAGCTGAGAACCTAGACTGAAAGGTCACAGAACGAGACAAGTTCAGTTCCCATCAGTGAGGTCCACATGCATGTGATTCAGTGGTTGGTATTTCCTAGCTCACAGCTGAGTGGACTAGCTAGGGAGGTCTGGCCTCCTCCAGGCCTAAAGCAATGGGAAACCCTCACCCTTGAAATCAGTTGTTGTTGCCTGTTGGAGGGTTCTGCCACAGCCAAGAGAGAGTGGGTTATAGAGGTTGAGTTAATACAGGACCAGTGAGTGTGGTTAATAGGTTACTGTGTATCACATCAAAGAGAGACACATAATATGCAGAATTTCTGAAATTTATGTGACCAAAGAAATCTCCATTTGTCCCCCTGTGAGCATCTCATGAGATGAGCGTTATGTGGACTTCACTTTGGCAGTGCTTTCTAAGTGCATTTATCGGGAGATCTGACTGTATTTCTCTGTAACTGAACTGGTAAACTTCCCTCTCGGTGGTGGCAGGGAATGAACCCAAAGCAGTGCCATCTTTCTTAGTTTTACCTGTCATCTATTCAGGAGTTGAGCACTGGCCTTTTAAGACTCTATCTGCTTCTTCCACCATCTTTGGGGTCTTTCTGAAATGTGCGCTATCTCCTGAATTAACCTGGGTTCCTATAACCTAGCATCTCTCCTTGGAAATTCAGTCTTTTCTCATCTCCATCATGTCCTGCAACTCTTGTGGGTTTGGTATGGGATGTCCAAGACAACCTGATCAGCTGGGCCTGGGAGGGAATCAGAAAAGAAAATGCATGATCTTCAGTTCAGTTCAGTTCAGTCGCTCAATCGTGTTCAACTCTTTGCGGCCCCATGAACCACAGCATGCCAGGCCTCCCTGTCCATCACCAACTCCTGGAGTTCACCCAAACCCACGTCCATCAAGTCGGTGATGCCATTCAGCCATCTCATCCTCTGTCGTCCCCTTCTGCTCCTGCCCCCAATCTCTCCCAGCATCAAGGACTTTTCCAATGAGTCAACTCTTTGCATGAAGTGGTCAAAGTATTGGAGCTTCAGCTTCAAAAATCAGTCCTTCCAATGAACACTCAGGACTGATCTCCTTTAGGATGGACTGGCTGGATCTCTTTGCAGTCCAAGGGACTCTCAAGAGTCTTCTCCAACACCACAGTTCAAAAGCATCAATTTTTCGGTGCTCAGCTTTCTTCACAGTCCAACTCTCACATCCATACATGACCACTGGAAAAACCATAGCCTTGCCTAGACGGACCTTTGTGGGCAAAGTAATGTCTCTGCTTTTTAATATGTTATCTAGGTTGGTCATAACTTTCCTTCCAAGGAGTAAGCGTCTTTTAATTTCATGGCTGCAATCACCATCTGCAGTGATTTTGGAGCACCAAAAAATAAAGTCTGACACTGCTTCCACTGTTTCCCCATCTATTTTCCATGAAATGATGGGACCAGATGCCATGATCATGTTTTCTGAATGTTGAGCTTTAAACCAACTTTTTTACTCTCCTCTTTCACTTTCATCAAGAGGCTTTTTAGTTCCTCTTCACTTTCTGCCATAAGGGTGGTGTCATCTGTATATCTGAGATTATTGATATTTCTCCCGGCAATCTTGATGCCAGCTTGTGCTTCATCCAGCCCAGTGTTTCTCATGATGTGCTCTGCATATAAGTTAAATAAGCAGGGTGACAATATACAGCCTTGACGTACTCCTTTTCCTATTTGGAACCAGTCTGTTGTTCCATGTCCAGTTCTAACTGTTGCTTCCTGACCTGCATACAGGTTTCTCAAGAGGCAAATCAGGTGGTCTGGTATTCCCATGTCTTTCAGAATTTTCCACAGTTTATTGTGATCCACACAGTCGAAGGCTTTGGCATAGTCAATGAAGCAGAAATAGATGTTTTTCTGGAACTCTTTTGCTTTTTCGGTGATCCAGCAGATGTTGGCAATTTGATCTCTGGTTCCTCTGCCATTTCTAAAACCACCTTGAACATCTGGAAGTTCACAGTTCACGTATTGGTGAAGCCTGGCTTGGAGAATTTTGAGCATTACTTTACTAGCGTGTGAGATGAGTGCAATTGTGTGGTAGTTTGAGTATTCTTTGGCATTGTCTTTCTTTGGGATTGGAATGAAAACTGACCTTTTCCAGTCCTGTGGCCACTGCTGAGTTTTCCAAATTTGCTGGCATATTGAGTGCAGCATTTTCACAGCATCATCTTTTAGGATTTGAAATAGCTCAACTGGAATTCCATCACCTCCATAGCTTCGTTCGTAATGATGCTTCCTAAGGCCCACTTGACTTCACATTCCAGGATGTCTGGCTGTAGGTGAGTAATCACACATTGTGATTATCTGGGTCATGAAGATCTTTTTTGTACAGTTCTTCTGTGTATTCTTGCCACCTCTTCTTAATATCTTCTGCTTCTGTTAGGTCCATATCATTTCTGTCCTTGATTGAGCCCATCTTTGCATGAAATGTTCCCTTGGTGTATCTAATTTTCTTGAAGAGGTCTCTAGTCTTCAGGGATCCTTAAAGTCAGTTCCTGATCTTACAACAGGGAGTCAGATGGACTTGGGGCAGGACTTCACAAGGGCCACGTGGAACCCAGTGCCCACTTTCCAAAGGTCGTTCCTAGTTCTCTGTTAGTTGCCCACTTTTAAATCCCTGAACTTGATTCTGTTTCAGCCTGTATCCCTTCATTCATTAAGGGCTTTACTCCATGCCAGGTGCTAGACACAAAGATGAAAAGATGGAGCCCTTGCACGTGAGTGGCTTTGACTGTCCAGGAGAGAGTCAGACTCACAATGTGATGAACTTAACAATGGAATTGGGGAAAGATGACATGGCTTTTTCTGGAGAAATCAGGGAAGGGTTCACAGAGGAGGTGACCCTGCATCCTTGGAGAATAAGAATTGTCTCAGGGTTTGTGTGGTAGTTAGTGGAGGTTTCCTAAGCAGGAGTGCAGAGGCATAGATAACTGGAGGGAAAATTGAGGGAGCCCCGTGTGGAGGAGTTTTTCAATCAGGAAAGTTCAGGATGAGTAACAGTCATAAAGGTTCATATGCTGTGGTCACTGTATGTCAGGAGCTATGTCAAATGCTTTACATCTCTTGTCTGATTTTACTTTTAAAATATTTGGCTTCGCCAGGTCTTAGTTGTGGATGTGGAATCTAGTTCCCTGACCAAGGATCAAACCAGGCCCCCCTGCACTGGGAGCAGAGTCTTAGCCACTGGACCACCAGGGAAGTGCGTATTAACGTTTCATTTTCAAAGTCTGTCTGTAGTGGAGACGTCACTGTCCCCGTTGTATAAATGAGGAGGGGGAGGTGCTGAGGCAGCTGCATTGACCCCGGCGAGGCCCCGCAGTCAGATGGGGCAGCCAGGATGCCGTCCCAGTGGTGCTTGGTTCTGAAGCCCGGGGTGCCGGATACCTGTGGCGTGTCGGGGCAGGGGGAGCCCACCCTGCCCCAGCTCGGCCCCCACCTCCGCTCGCCCGTCCTCCATGCCCCCGCCTTCAGCCGCAGCCTGTCTGGGCGTGTGCGCTCCCTTCTGGGCTCCTGGCACAGGGGGACAATGGCATTTGACTTGGGGTGGAGCAGAGGACCGGGCGCCAAGTCAAACAGAGTCATAGGAACCTCAGCTTGTTTCTCCAGAGAGTTGGCGGTAAAACTGCCCTGTGGTCACTCCTGCGGCTTGGGACTTTTCTCGGTAGCACTGGGTGTCATCCAAATTATTACTGTCGAGTCATTTAGGAAGCAGTTCTGCTCTGCCTTGGCTCCGCTGCTCGCCTCCTTGCCCCACTCTCTCTAAGAGGTTTAAAAACAGTGGTAGAATGGAGAGACAGGGCCCGAGAGAACTGGAGAGATCCAGGGTTGAAGCCTGGTGGGCTCGCCCTCAACGCCCCCAGGAGTTCCCTGCTTCACACAGAAAAAAGGAGGCGTCTTGGCCTCTGGCCTTGACTGGGTCAGAAGACACGAGGCAGGGTGAGCTTTGCGGAACTGACAAATCGTGTGACCAGTGACCCACTTCAGAGCGCCTCTCACCCTGAGAGTGGATGCTCCTGGGCAGTGCGTGTGGTGGGTTCCAGAAAGCTTATCTTTCCAGTGTCCCTGGGGAATCCCTTTAGAAACAGTGTGTTAACCATTTTGGAAAGAGCTGTTCTGTGAATTTCCATCTGGAGGTGTGAAACTGGCAGCAGTCTGTTGGGAGAATCCCTGAGAACTTGAGCAGGCCGCCCAAAGTAGTGCTCACACTTTGGTGTTTGAAAGTGGTGTGAAAAGGATGTGGGGTGGGCAGTGAGGGTCTTGGCGGACTCTGGGACCCAATGCTATTTTTATCCTTTGCACGCCTCCACACTCCTTGTCTCTTTTCCCTCCAAATGCATCCAGTTGTCAACTGTTACCTTTGCATCTCGGTTTGCCTTGAGCTCAAGATGAGGGTTCCAGAATTTTCTCCTATAAAGGGCCAGGTACAATTTTAGGCTTTTTGGATTACACAGTCTGTGTTGCAGCTCCTCATCTGTGCCACTGTAACAGGAAAGGAACCACAGACTATGTGTCAACAAAAGACTGTGGCAGTGTGTTCCAATAAAACTTTATTCACAGAAATGGGTGGTGGGCCACATCGGGTCTATGAGCCATAGAGTCTGTTGACCTCTGTTCTTGGTTTTAATTTCCTTTTCCCCCCTCTGTTCTGAATCTTAAGAACAGAAGTGAAAGATGAAAAAGGCAAGTTGTTAATCAGTGTTGCCACTTTGGGACTTGCCTCATTTTTAACATTTCAGAAAGTACACTTTGTCTTTATAGGTTAGGTTATTTAAATTGAAAACAGCTGTGAAGGCAAGACTCCTCTCAATGAGCCTTTGTGTGTCTGCTGCCATGAAACAGTAATTTTTAATGGACTGTCTTTTTGTTTATTAGATACAGAGCTTAGTGGTGGAATAATTCAGGAAGCACTTTGCAACATACAGTGCCAGGCATGGGGTAATAAATGCTTCTTGCTGGAATGAACAAGCATGTATCATCTAGAGGTGATTCTCCATTGCATATGGATTCTATACATACAGTAACACGGATACAGTTCCTTAATAGGAAGGTCTCAGAGTCCTCCTCCGTCTTTCTGCTCCAACTCGGACCCTGCCCATGTCAAAGGGAGGCCGTGGGACCAAGAGTGACACAGTGACCAAGGGGCTCTAGTCATTCTATTCATCCTGTCTTGATAACTACCCCCTTCTAGCTGTTTCTGTGCTGCATCTTGGTTTCTCCAGGCCATTGTCATGGTGGCCTTTAGAGGAGGGAGTGACAGGGAAGCCTGGTGTGCTCCTGTCCTTGGGGTCGCAGAGAGCTGGACACGACCGAGCAACTAAAGAAGAAGAAGAATGGGGAACAGCTGGCCCCTGGGTCTGAGGGATGCCTGTGAAGAGTGTCGATGTCTCAGGGGTACACTAACATTCTGCCAAGAGCTTGTGTTTTTAATTAATTTGTATTGGAGTAGAGTCGCTTTACAATGTTGTATTAGTTCCTACTGCACAGTAAAGTGGATCAGGTATATGTCTATATATATCCACTCTCTTTTGGAGTTCCTTCCCATTTAGGTAAGAGCAGATGTTCCTATGGTATACAGTTGGTTCTCATCAGTTATCTATTTTATGTACAGTATTAATAGTGTATATATGTTGATCCCAATCTCCCAAAGCACCTCTTCTTTTCCTGCTTGGTGTGTATACATTGGTTCTCTATTTCTATTTTGCAAAGAAGAGAATCTATATGATCTTTATAGATTATGACATTTCTCATGTGTGTGAAAGAAAGAGGAGGGAGACAAGGAAGTAACAGTGAGACCTGAGTGTAACTTGGGAACTTTGTGCACCATTCTTTTTTACATTTATTGTTTTATTGGCGGGTAACTGCTTTACAAATGTGGATCACCATAGTTATACAACGTCTCCCCACCTGTCTAGGTGTCCACCAAGTCAGTCTGTCTGTTCTTTGTATTCCTGCCCTACAAATAGGTTCAACTGTACCTTTTTCTAAATCCCACATATATGCATTAATGATTTTTTATGGCTGAATAATATTCCATTATATATATTTGTAACAGATCTTTATCCATTAAAAAATGGCCCTTCCCCGCCCCCCCCTACTCTGGGGGACCACAGATTAATCAGGTAGTTCCTGAGAGTCCAGGCAGAATAGTTACATAGAAGAGAGAGATGCAAGTGTCTGTCTTGTCTTTTTGTTCTTTAAAATCCCACTAAATAACCCAAGTTGGAGTCTCAGGCAGTGTGGGTTGTGTTTCAAGGCCGAAGAGCTCCACTGTGCTCACAAGTCTGGCAGACACTTGCAGGATTAGTTGGACAGCCAAAACTACATCACAAAGATACCAATCACAAAGCAGACACAAATAAGTCTTCAGGGTAAAGGGGATGGGCGTGCAGGGGTGAGGACCAAGGGAGAAGAGGTAAAGAGAGGCGGGACAGAAGAGACTGCAACGAAGGACAATGCTGCTTCAGTCAACCTGCATGCTTCCAGAAAGGGTCAGTGAAGGAGGGAGCAAGCACCCTGTCCACTGCCCACAGAGGTGATACTTGTGTGTTGTCTGTGGGTCCCCAGCCTGCAGGGGGAGTCACCCATGTATAGAAATCTGCCGCTCCAGCCTGTTCCCAGCGGGACTTTTCTTGGCGGTAGGAAATAAAGGTGAGAATGTTGCAAGGACTGAGTTTCCATCTACTACACAAGATGAGGTCTGAACCTCTGTCATCAATCTGGTCAGGGAGAGCCCCCTGGACCAGGGTCTGCAGGGCGTGAGGAGAGCCTCCTGCCACTGCTGGTCAGAGCGGGCGGTCTCACAGACTTGCAAGGGGTGATGCTGGACTGCCCCCGTCGAGGCGAGGGGAGAGAGAGAAGTAGAGAGTTAAGGGCAGGGAGAGGATAAAGGAGAGTGGGAAGCATTGCCTGAATAAGGGTCCTGAAGGGTCCTGAGGCCCCAGGAAGGCAGACTTAGCAAACATGGCGATGCTAAAACCAGAGGTTCAGGTGGCCTCTCTGCTTCCCCGTGGGTGACGTGTTCAGTGGTCCCAGGGGTGCCCAGAAACTCTCCCCAGAAGGGGAGACGCTGAGCGCCACAACGTGTTACCAACCAGGGTTCTTGGCCTCCTTAATCAACAGGAATTGGTCAGAGGCCTGGAGAGAAGTGGGAGGGAGGACAGACAGGTTCCCTTGCTTGCCTGCTCTTCATGGTGGTTGTGATTTGTATTTTCCTGATGATTAGTGATGTCCAGCACCTTCCACATACCAACTGGCCACCTGTATGTCTTCTTTGGAGAAATACCCGTGGAGATCATTTGCCCGAGAGGGTCTGGTGAAACTCATGGATCATTGCAGTGTCCATAGCCAGGACTGGTGTCTTTTTTAATGCTTCAAGATTAACATTTTCATTTATAAACATACAAATTGCATATGCAGGGAAACATCAGTTTTGTGGACACAACAGAATACTAGATAGACATGGGCAGGCAATCAGAAGGAGGTGTGCAGAGATGCATGGGTGGGCAAGACTCTTCCTGGGTCCCCTAGTTCTAAAGTCACTTTTGTTCACAGATAGATGCCAATTTTTTGGTGAGGCAGGGGAGAGGGATGTCTTATGTGGTCACGATGCTTCAGCCTTCTTTGTTGTTTTCTCTGTGTGTGTTTATATATAATACTATTACAATTACTAATTTATTAGATATTTATCACATAATAGAATAATTATAATTATTCTAGATGATATATAATATGTATTTTTGCACATGTGGGAGTGTTTCTATCAGATGAAGTCTCAGAATGACTAGATCAAAGGCTAAATGCAGTTTTCATTTTGATACAGCCAGATTATTCTTTATAGAAGTTTACTTTCCACCTGCAGTATATGAGAATGCCTATTTCCCCAAATATGGACTCTGATTTTACAAAACGGTAAAATCAAAATTTCATTTTGTTGAAAGAAAGAAATCCATTGTGGATCTACTTTGCATTTACCTTATTAAGAGTAGAGTTAAGCTTTTCCTATGTTAAAGAGATAATCGTATATTACCTTTCCTGTAGATCATCCATATTCTCTGTGCATTTTTCTGTTTTAGGTTTTGTTCTTTCGGGTGACTAGAGCTGTCTTTTTTGCTAGAGTGACAAATATTTAGAATTTTTTTTTCCTGTAAGAAACCAAAGGGCTTAGGTAAGAAACAACTCGATTTTTCAGAAGAGGTGCTTACTTGTGGTTCATCCCACAGCTACTAGAAAGATTTCCAGAATGAGGGTATTTGCATCTTAGTGCCAGCAAGGCTCTTTGGCGGAAATACCCTGAAGGCCCTCTGTGAACCAAGTTTCCCTAGGTGAGCCTCAAGCTTTGGCTTTCCTGGAAAATGTTCTAGACAGATTCGAACTGAACAGGTAAAAGTGCTGACTGCTCCAACAGGGGAGGGACAGGATACAAATGGATAAGCACGTAAGACAAATCCCAGCATCTTTTTACAGCACAGTTATCTAGGTACCCAACACAGAAAGCAAAAGAGGGGCTCTGCAGTGGGGTTCACAGGGTGGAAGCAAAAAGGAGGTATGAGGCCTGGCCTTGTTCCGGGGTCAGGCCATTAGTGACAGGAGGCCTGTGCCTCGGGGCTGGCAACCCCAGGAAGCTTACCTGGGGAGGTTTCTGAAACTTACCTGCCTCTCCCCCCTCCCGCGTTTCCTCCCCAGCTCATGTGTTCCTCGGTGCAGAAGGCCCTGTTTGAGGAGGAGGACCACGTCAAGAAGCTGCAGCAGAAGGTCGCCACCCTGGAGAAGCGGAACAAGCAGCTGCGGGAGCGGGTGAAGAAGGTCAAGCGGTCCCTGCGGCAGGCGCGGAAGAACGGCCGCCACCTGGAGCTGCTGAACCGCAAGCTGAGCGAGAAGCTGGCGGCAGCGGCGGGCGCGCTCCCGCACATCAACGCGCTGGGCCGCGAGCCCGCGGGTGCCCCCTACCTGCGGGGTTAGCGGGCATGGAGCGCCGGCCTCCCCTGGTCCCGGGCGGGGCCCCTTCCAGGGAGTGGAAAGGGAGGCGGGACTTGTACACGCACATAGCTCAAGAACCCTCGTAGATGACGTTTTTACTCTGCATTTGGTAGCGGCTACTGGGTTTACAGGGCAAGTCTCCTGTCTCCTTGGCGGCCCGATTCCTGCCCTCCCGTGTGCCTGGGGCCTGACCCTGGCATCGAGGAGCAGCTGGGAAAGTGCACTTATTAGGGAAAGAACATTTCAGAATCTCTCTGGGGGCACAAGGACCCAAGGGGTTCGGCCTCCCTTTTCAAGGAAAGGCCGTGTGGTCTCAGTTCTGAGTGGCAGGACCACCCTGAGCTTGGAGGAGTGGGGGCACCTTCTGGTGTCACTAAGACAATGAGCCCGTCACAGGTCAGGGAATGAAGCTGGGAGTCGGGTGGCGGGTAATTGAGTAGAGTGAACAATACCTGCTGTCCAACAGCAGCTGCCCAGCGTCCCTGGAGACTCCCGTGGGCCACTTCAATCTAAAGGGGACCTGCCTTTATGGGCCTGTCCTGTTTCATCACAGCACATTTCTAAGTTGGAAGAGCCTGAACCTCCACGGCTGAATTCGAGGTGAGCTGACCCAACATGCTGTGAACTTCTGTTGTGCAAAGACATTTCTTTACCAACCGGGGCCTGGGGACCTTGCCTCATAACCGTCTGTGCTCTGCTCATGAGAGGGCTTGTTGCAGGCCTCCCGATCCTGGCTTCTTTACACAAATGCTTTCCCCCTACCTGGACGGTCCAGACAGACCCCAGCAGTAGCGCTTCCGTGTTGGCCCACGTCTCACCGCAGTAGAGTCTGTGTATGGTCACTTCACCTTCTTTGGGAAGAAACCTTTAGCGAGAGAGGTATTGTGAATATCTTTTACTTAGTTTTTGCCGTGCTAACACTTGAGCCCTTGACTTATCCACATGTGATCAGATCCCAGGTGTGTGATTAAGTAGTCACTCACTCCTTGGTTATCTAGACCAACCACTTTCCCTGCCCCGTAACCACCCCAGATATAGGAGGGCCCGATAATGCCATCCTCTCCACTGGAAATGCTCAGATTTCCATCCACTGCCTTTAGAAAAATCATGTCCTTCTTGCTCTCGGAGACTGTCCGGGGCATGAGCCTTGTGTCCCTTGGTGGCAGGCGATGGCCTCAGGGGAGAAGTCGATGTCCCGGTCTGCACAGCAGGGGGGCTTCTCAAGGGCTCTCCACTGCCACGCTTCTGCCAGCACTTAGTCGTAGTCGTCACAGTCTGGTACAATAGGAGGTGCGTCTTCTGGTTTCTTCTTCCCAGGGACGTTGCATCCTGGGAACGTCTGCAGGAAACCCTGCAGTTTCACTGCCACCCATGGGTGATTCACAGCCAGCGTCTGGAGAACTGTGGAAGCTGGGTCTCTTCAGATGCATTATGTTCTGCCTTTTCAATAAAGATGAGCAGTAGTTCAGCCACAGCAGCAAAGTGATGTGTGTTTCTTCTGGAGCAGGGGGACTGCGAGATTTCCAGCTTGAGCCTGGAAAGGCCATTTCCATCCTCTGGGGTGAGCACCTGCGGGTCACACCTAGGATAAAGCGGAGACTGTCCACCTTTGCTGTCTCCTGGGTTCGCATCTTCCCACACACCTGCAGCCGAGCCGTGGGATCCTGGCCTCACCTCATGAGGGACATGCAGCTTCATTAATCAATGCCTTCAAAAGTGCACTCAGATCTATGCCCATGGGAACTCCCCAAGTCCCCATTATCTGCTGCGCTGTCATCTTACAGCAGCCCTCGCCACTGGCTCATTGAACGAGTAGGAATTGTTCATGCAGGACAAACCCAAGAACTGCTCAGAACTTCACACACTTTAGCCAACCTATCACAGCACGGTCTCTGAGCCATGGGGTTTTGTTCCACTTGGTGTGATTTTGCCAAAGTCATATAATAAGCAGGAGGTCAATAGATTGTAGCATCTTTTAAACCCATGTCCCCAGGAGTCACAGACTCATGGCATATGGCCCATGCCTTCTGTGGGGTGAGGCTTCTGTGTCTGAAGGTAACCCTCACTGGGCTACGGGTCTGGGCCACTGTCGCACACCAACCCCACACCCCTCCCCATCCTCATTTATTTAAACACACATCATACATTTGTGGTACCTGCCTAGGAGCAGAAGTTAACAGGGATTCCTGCTTCTGTGATGCGAGTCTCCATCTTCCTCGGGGGAGAGAGAAGGTGAACTCCGACCACATGACTACAGATCAGTTGTTAGCTCAGCAATGTCCACATTCTACGATGGTTTCAAAAAAAACAAAACAACTAAGTACCCAGCATGGTTTAGGCTCTTGCACACACATCTCATTTAATATTCCTAATAATTTCATCAATAGTGATTCTGACCACCATTCTCCAGGAGGAATCTGGGGCTTCACGAGATTACATTGCCCAGTGTACACAGTAAGAGAGGTGGCCCGTCAAGGCTCCAAGTACATCTTCCTTTCTCTGTTTGCATGTGCTCACCTGCAGGATGGGGATGGCTTCACTCCTGCCATAAAGGCTGTCAAGAGGGTTGAAATTACTCCTAAAAATGCTCAGCATGATGCCTGAGAGCCCACATGCACTCAATCAGTATAATGCAAATCTTCACTGTGAGTGTTAAGTACTCACCAGAAAGGACCAATGCATGTCATAAGCAGGAGGATTAGTGGGATTCCACGTGATCGTCTCATCACCTCTAATCACTGTACAATATTCCAGCTCCTTTCCTTTCTTGTTTCTGAACCACTTTTCTTTCACAATCAGTAGTTGGTTGTTCCTCTAAGTTTACCATGAAATATAGTCCATCAGAAGTGTGTTTCCTCCCCTTCCTAGGATTGCACAACCTGAACTCCAGACTTCAAGTTTTATTCAGTGGATAGGCTGAGACCTAAGCCTGGGAAGTGTCTCTCAGGTAGCTCTGAAGGGCTGTTCCAAAGAGGTAAGGGAGGAGCCAGAACACATGAGTTTTTTCAAAAATGAAACAAGATAGACCATCAAAAGATTGCTGTTAGTTAAGGAAAAACCAGACATTTCAAGTTAAGGAACTGCACACTTATCTATGTATGGGAAGACAGAAGAGTCTGGGCTCACTGAAATCACTCCTTTGATAAGCATCGTACCTGTCTAGGGCCAGCATCCTGAGTTCCCTCGGCGCACAGTCAGCTGCTGCAGCGGCTGCTGGCTTGTCGGCCACCACCCTTTGTTCACTGATATGGCAGGGGACATTCTTCATCCACACTAGTGTGTCATTATCTAGTTTGCCCCGCTTCTCTCCTCCCTCCCAACTCAAAGGAAGAAACGTCACATCCCTCTGGCCCACATCCAGGGTCAATTCCTTTCTCCTGAGTCCATATCACTCCTCTCAAAACCTGGCTCCACCAATGTTCCCTCATCGTGTGTGTGCTGCCTTTTTTATTAAGTAATTTTATACAACAAATTGAAAGTCATGTCAAGCATAAATGCAGTGCAGACAAATAAACTGTTCATGTGTAAACAGGATGAATGCATACAAAATATGCGCAATATCATGAGCCCTAGTGAAGGCACAGAAGCTAGAAGACTTGAGGCCAAGTAATGCCTTTGAGCTAGGTTTTCAGGTAAAATATAGGATTCTGTATTTTATAAGTGAACAAAAAGTATTTTTAGAACCAGTATGACCCAAATATTGTACAGGACCTACCCTACAGAATTCATTCATTGTTCATTTGTTATTGAAGTTTAACTGGGCATCCTGTTATTTTTCTTTGCTAAACTTGGCGACTCTACTCTGAGCTTTAGTGTATTTTCACTGATAAGATAGTTTTACCTAGATAGCTCATCTGGCTGTTAAGATACTCAAACAGGGTACAATGACAGCATGTCATGAATCTTTTTTGACTTAAATATATTCAGCTCTATGCCTATCTGCTGATGTCTCCAAAGAAGAGACAGTCACAGAGCGAGAAGGAAACAGAGACTAAGACATGGAGAGACGTGAAATAGCAGGGACCACCCACCGAGCCCTCCGCTGCCTGAGCACGTGCCCGGGGTGACAGTGAGACGGGAGGGTGCTCTTGCTCTGTCCGCTGTCTCCCTGACGCTGCTGCTCATCATGTGAGCACCTGGTGGTTCAAGAGTGTGATTCTAGTGTTAAAAGATACTCACTCGTAAAACGTATTTCCTAATTGGAGTATACTTGCTTTACGATGTTCTACTATACAACTGCGTGGATCAGCGGTGGGTACACATACATCCCCTCCCTCTGGGGCCGCCCTCCCACCCCTCTAGGTCATCACCAAGCTGAGTTCCCCGTGCTGAGCAGGTGCGTCCCGCTAGCTTCTGTTTTACACATGGTAGCATCTGTATGTCAGTCCCAATCTCCCATTTCATCCCACCCTCTCCTTTCCCTCCATGTCCACAGTCCATTCTCTACATCTGTGTCTCTATTCTTACCCTGCAAATAGGTTCATCAGTACCATTTTCTTGATTCTATATACATATGTTAATGCACAATATGTTTTTCTCTTCTGACTTCACTCTGTATGATAGACTCTAGCTTCATCTGCATCACTAAAAATGACCTAATTTCATTCCTTTTTATGGCTATTCAGAAACAGTTTAGAAAGGACTGAGGCTGTCCTTAAGGATGGTGACACTGAAGGCTCCTGGACTCCCTGCCTCCAGTGGACACACCAAATGGACAGCAACACAGGGCAACTCGCTCTGAAGAAACTCACTCATTGGTTAAGCACCTCTTACAAAATGAGGGACCAAGATAATGCCTATGTTGAAATGACTAGGAAAGGCTGAGACACACTCTTGCTAAAACCCCAGCGGTGGCACAGAGCCCTACAGTTGAAAGGGAATAGCCAAATGCCAGCTTCTCCTTGAGGGATGAAGGTTCTGGACCCCATATCTACAACTCCAGGTTTTAAGATTCTCACCCAAAGGCCTCCAGACAGGTACCTAGCTCTAAAAGTCAATGTGGTTTGAATCCACCAGTTCCACAGACAATGGGAAATAAAGCAGCAGTTGTTAAAGGCACAAGCACGCACCTCAGCAATCCCCTCAAGGTCAGTGCAGATCAAGCCCACCTCCCAGTCTCCCTCTGGATGGGGTCTACTTGGATACTTTAAATGCTGCTGCCTGAGGGTCAGGCCTCTAACTGAGCACCTATCTAGGGGCTGACTGCGATCCTGCCCAAAGGTACCACCCCTGCCTGCTCTCTCTGGCCTGCTCCAAGTTGCCAGGGCCCTCCCTGAAAGAAACCTGTATACACATCTGCACTTCAGCCTTTGTGGCTACTGGTAGCAGATGGGTCCCCAGATCAGCCATCTATGACAGCCACCAGGGCATGCCTTCAGAAGCCAGAGAGGACAACAGAGGCAGTTTTAAACTGGACATCCTCCTGCCCCTAGGGCTTAGCACAGAGAAGGCATACAGAAATGCTCAACTCCCAGTGCTGTCCTGAAAAGAGTCTATTTGTCTACTTCTAAAGCTTCTACTACCCACTCCATTATTCTTGGGCATCTCTGGTGGTTCAGACGGTAAAGAATCCACCTGAAATGCAGGAGACCTGGGTTCGATCCCTGGGTTGGGAAGATCCCCTGGAGGAGGGCATGGCAACCCACTCCAGTATTCTTGCCTGGAGAATCCCCATGGACAGTCCACCAGGGTTTGCAAAGAGTCAGACACGACTGAGCAACTAAGCACAAAGCTTCTGCCTGAGGGTCAGCCTTCTAATGTGTTCTGCAGGGAAGCCAGCAGACACCTCTCCCTCCAGCCTGTCCCGGGTTGCTAGTTATCTCCCTGGAAGAAGCCTGGACACATGTCTCTCTGCCCCAGCTTTTGTGGCTGCCTCCTCAGGGATAGGTACCCAAGCTGCTTGGTTCTGACAGCAACAGGACTTACATTCATGGAGTGAACAAAGATGTTCTTAACACATTATTGACCAAAAGCACATTACTACATCTTCTGTTACCCAAACATTATTCATTATACAACTTATGACTGTCGTTATATTCACATTTTGCACTGTGAGGTTTTTGTTCCTACCTTATGTATATTATAAATGCAAGTTAATAATACTATAAAATTTTCAAAAATGATGCATCACCAAATTTTGAGTGAAGAAGAATTTTTTGGTCCATTTTACGCAGATACTTTCTCTTGATTGTCTGAGCAACATATACCTTAGTGTCTCAGGAGAAGATTGGAGAAGGAAATGGCAACCCAGTCCAGTATTCTTGCTTGGAGAATCCCCATGGACAGAGGAGCCTGGCAGACTTCAGTCTATGCGGTCACAAAGAGTCAGACATGACTGAGTGGCTAAGACAGAAGAAGACAGTCCTTTAGGGCTTCTCCGGCGGTCCAGTGGCTAAGAATCTGCCAGCCAGTGCCGGGGAGATGGGTTCAGTCCCTGGTCAGGGGAGATTCCACGTCACGTGGCAACTAAGCCCATGTGCCACAACCCCTGCGCCTAGAGCCTGTGCTCCGCAAAGAGAAGCCACCGCAATGAGAAGCCCGCACACTGCAACTAGAGAAAAGCATCCCCCGCTCTCCGCAACTAGAGAAAGCCTGCACACAGCAACGAAGATCCAGTGCAACCAAAAATAAATTATAAAAAAGATGATAGTTCTTCAGGTATAGTTATCACTCAGATGATTTGAACATTAGACCAACAAAAAGACAAAAAGCCTTAGTGATTGACTCTGACACAGAAAGTGAAAATGAAACTTATGGTGTTGGAGGATGCTCCTCTGCTTCTGCAGAAGAGTGGACTGAAGACATTTCATGAAAATTGGAAGACTTTATAGGTGTGTCAGATGTAAAAACTGAATGTATTAACCTGTAAAGTGTTACTGAAATAACAGAATTTTGGGTAACTGCTATTTTGAAGTTAGTCGCTTCTCAAACTTCTCTCACCAACAGAATGAAAAATCATGTAAAAAGTATGATAAAGCTTTAAAATGGACTCATGTAACCAACAGTGACAAATTTGTTTTAAATAAGTTTCTTGAATTCATAATTTTGATGGACAAATAAGAAAGTCACACTGGACCCATTATTTGAAACACCTATCTTTCCCAAGGTGATGACGAGAAGAAAGTTTGAACAAATAATGACATTTCTTCACTTTACCAATAACTTGCAAACTCCACTCTCTGAAGACAGACGGTCACAAGTTAACACACTTCGGGGTTATTCCGATAATTCCTTATGGTGGCGGCTGGTTGGGTGCGGCACTGTAGCGACTGAGCCGCTGCTAGCACCGCGGCCGCGAACTGAGTTCCAGCCCGGCCTCCGCGTGCCCCCCGGGCTCCACACCCCTGATGCTGCCCGGGCGCTGAGCCCGCTCTGGCCAGGACGATAATGACGTATTTCTTGGGCCAGAGCGTGCTCCGGAGCTTCTGGGACCAAGTGTTCACTGCCTTCTGGCAGCGGTACCTGAATCCCTGTGGCAAAGATGTCTCGACGGAAGACAGTGCGACTTCTGACCAGAAGCTTCTGTCCTGACAACTCCTGACCAAGACGAACAGGATGCCCCGCTGGTCTGAGCGACTGTTTCCTGCCAATGTTGCTCACTCAGAGTACATCCTGGAGGATTCTACTGTGGACACACAAAAACCAGACCATGACCACGTTTACCTGGAACATCAACCACGCCCGGCTGATGGTGGTGGAGGAACAATGTGTTTACCACGCAAACTCTGATAACAGCGGCTAGACCAAAATCCGCCAGGAAGCCTGGGTCTCTTCTAGCTTATTTGGTGTCTCCAGAGCTGTCCAGGAATTTGGTCTTGTGAGGTTCAAAAGCAACGTGACCAAGACTATGAAGGGTTTTGAATACACCTTGGCCAAGCTGCAAGGTGAGGTCCCTCCCAAAACCCTTGTTGAAGACAGCCAAGGAAGCCAAGGAGAAGGCCACAGAGACGGCACTGGCAGCTACAGAGAAGGCCAAGGACCCTGCCAGCAAGGCGGCCGACAAGCAGCAGTAGCAGTTCATGCGGCCAGCCCAGGCCCCAGACAGCAGCCTCGCAGACTACTGGCTCCAGTCCCTGTGGCCCTCCTCCTGTGCTTCATCATTAAAAGCCAGCTTCCAGCCCTGTCGCCTGTCTGGGTGGTGGGCTGGGGGTAGGTGTGCTGCGTGGCATCTCCAGCACAGCCGGCTGGTCACCCATGTCTGAGCTGGGCCTCCTTGCTCGTGCATCAGGTGGCTGAGGACAGAGGCGCAGTGACTAGCCCGGGGTCACAGCATCTAGGTGACACGGTCATAAATGCTAGACCGTAAGGTCCACGAGGGCAGGGACCATTGTTTTATTCTCTGATGTGTCCCAAGTATCTGAAACAAAATCTTGTGTGTAAAGGCACTCAAATACTTGTTGAATTCAACCAGAAAAGAAAAAAAAACAAACACTTTGGGGTTATTTTCTACCAAAATTTCAATTGATCTATATACCCAAACAGAGCTATCACTAAATGAGGCAATGATAAGGTGAAGAGGACAACTCAGATTCAAAACCTGAAGCCAGAAAACTTACAAAATATGGAATTTTGGTCAGGATGGTTAGCATAAATGAAATTGGATATATATGCCACCTTGAGATTTACATGTGTGAAGGAAGGAAACCACAAGAAACAATATTATCGGTCCTACAACCTTATCTTGGCTCATGGCACCGTGGTTACCAAGGTAATTATTACAACAGCATGTCCACATCTGAAATATTGTTGAAAAATAAATCCAGAGTTTGTAGGACTATAAGAGAGAACCATGGTCTACTAAACTAAATTAAAGGTAAAGGTAAAATCTAAAAATCTACAGAGTGGAAAACGACATTCTTCCAGAAGAAGGGTTTCCCCGACGGCTCAGCAGACAAGAGTCAGCCTGCAATGCAGGACACACAAGAGATAGCAGGTCTGATCATGGGTCGGGAAGACAGCCTAGATAAGGAAATGGTAACCCACTCCAGTATTCTTGCTGGAAAAATCCCACAGAGGATCATGATGGGTTACAGTCCATGAGGTCACAAAGAGTTGAACATGGTTGAGTGACTATAAGCACAACACACAGAAAGGAAAAGTGATTCTTCTTATGTGGAAAGACAAAAGGCTAATCTACATGGTGACAACTATAGACAACACCTCCACACACCTCCATCTACAGGAAAGGAAGACAGGAGGACTGGCCATCAGATAACTAAGCCCACTTACATAGTAGAGTATAATAAATATATGAAAGGAGTTGATAGACCTGATTAATATCTGGCAAGTTTCAGTATCTTCTGGAAAACTCGAAAATTGGCTTCTATTTGAGTAATTTTGGTTTATTCGATGCATTTAAAATTTATTGTAGCCTGAATGCATGTAATAAAAGGATTTACAAGCAATTTGTGTTACCAGTAGCCACTGGCCATTCTGGTGAATGCCAAAGAATGTTCAAGCTACTGCACAATTGCAATCATCTCACAAGCTAGCAAAGTAATGTGCAAAATTCTCCAAGGCAGGCTTCAACAGTATGTGAACCAAGAACTTCCAGATGTTCAAGCTGGATTTAGAAAAGGCAGAGATACCAGAAATCAAATTGCCAACATCTGTTGGATCATAGAAAAAGCAAGAGAAGGCCAAAAAAATATCTACTTCTGCCTCACTGACTACACTAAAGCCTTTGACTGTGTGGATCACACCAAACTGTGGAAATTCCCCAAGAGATGGGAATTCCAAACCACCTTACCTGCTTCCTGAGAAAACTGTATGCAGGTCAAGAAGCATCAGTTAGTACCAGACATGGAACCACAGACTGGTTCCAAATTGGGAAAGGAGTACATCAAGGCTTATTTAACTTATATGCAGATTACATCATGAGAAATGCTGGGCTGGATGAAGCACAAGCTGGAATCAAGATTTCTGGGAGAAAAATCAGTAACCTCAGGTATGCAAATGCACCACCCTTATGGCAGAAAGCAAAGAGGAACTAAAGAGCCTCTTGATGAAAGTGAAAGAGGAGAGTGAAAAAGCTGGCTGAAAACTCAACATTCAAAAAACAAAGATCACAGCATCCGGTCCCATCATTTCATGGCAAACAGATGGGGAAACAATGGAAACAGTGACAGACTTTATTTTCTTGGGCTCCAAAACCACTGCAGATGGTGACTGCAGTCATTAAATTAAGGCGCTTGCTCCTTGGAAGAAAATTTATGACCAATCTAGACAGCATATTAAAAACAGAGACATTACTATGCCAACCAAGGTCTGTCTAGTCAAAGCTATGGTTTTTCCAGTAGTCATGTATGGGTGTGAGATTATGACCATAAAGAAAGCTGAGCACTGAAGAACTGATGCTTTTCAAATGTGGTGTTGGAAAAGACTCTCGAGAGTCCCTTGGACTGCAAAGAGATCAAAGCAGTCAATCGTAAAGGAAATCAGCCCTGAATATTCATTGGAAGAACGATGCTGACACGGACGTTCCAATACTACGGCCACCTGATGCAAAGAACTGACTCATTTGAAAAGACCCTGATGCTGGGAAAGATTGAAGGCAGGAGAAGAAGGGGATGACAGAGGATGAGACGGTTGGATGGCATCACTGACTTGATGGATGTGAGTTTGAGCAAGCTCCAGGAGTTAGTGATGGACAGAGAAGCCTGGTGTGCTACAGGCCATGGGTCACAAAGAGTCGGACATCACTGAGCAACTGAACTGCACTGACTGATTCTGGTGAATGCAGGGGTAGTCTCTCGCCTGGTCCTTCTTGTGGCATTTCTAAAAGAGACCCTGCAAAGATCCACCTTGTCGACTATCAGGTAAAATAAAAGAACATATTCTACAGGAAATAATACCCACAGCACTTAAAAAACAAAAGCTGCCAGAAAGTGTAGAGTCTGCTCTTTACAGAGGAAAGCACAGTGAAACACGGTGCCTCTGTAACAGATGTTCTGTTCTCCTGCACAGAAGTGCTTGCTACGCTGCCTATCACACTAAAGAAATATCAGAATGCTTTAGCAAGACACGTACAAAGTCTCAAATAGATACATTAAGTGCAAAAGAAGCTGATATTTATTCAAACATGGGTGTTTCAGGATTCACTTACATAACAAATTGCCATCCATAGGCCTTAGCTTCTGCAAAAATTTCCCAGTGTTAACAGGCTCAAGAGCACATCCCTGAACACCCAGCTATACACCTGGGTCCAGAGCAGAGGGAGCAGGCAGAATCACCCCCCTCCCATTTCTCCTTAGAGGACACCTATCTGCACACTTTCCCAGCTGCGGCTGCCTGAGGGTTCAGCTTCTAACCAGCCTTCCTGTAGGTGCTGACTGTGGTCCCTGCCTTTGAACACTGACAAGTGGGCACACCTTCAACCACCGGGATGCGCTAGGAACACAGGTGGTGGCCTGGACAATTACAAAGGTTATAGGAGTGTGAGCCAGCCTGATCGATAAGGCTCCTCTCCTACACAAACCACTCAAGCAAGACTAGGAGAGGAGGCTGCTTTATCTAAGGCACAGAAACAAACTCAGAGTCAAGGAAAATGAAGAAACAGAGGAATAATGTTCCAAACTAGAGAACAAGATTAAAACTCCAGGTCTTAATAAAACAGAGATTAGTAAGTCGCCAGAGAGTTCAGTTAACAGGCACAAAGATACTCACTGTGGTCAGGAGCATCTCTGCTCTGTCATCACTTTCATGAACAAAGAATTTCAACAAAAAGAAAGAAAATATTAAGAAGTACCAATCAGATCACAAGGCAGAGAATATAATTAACTGAACTAAAAAAAAATAGAGGGTTCAACAGCAAACTAGATCAATCATAAGAAAAGATCCATGAACCTGAGATAGAACAGTAAACCATAGGTGCAAAGGACAGAAGCTCAAGAGAATGTAAGGGACTTATGGACACTATCAAACAGACCAACACACACACTTAGAAGGCAAAAAGAGGGAGACCAACACACACACAAGAAGGCAAAAAGAGGGAGAAAGGGAAAGAAAGCTAATTTAAAGACATAATGGCTGAAACTTCCCTAACCCAGAGAAAGAAACAGATGTCCAGATCCAGGAAGCTCAGATTTTCAAAAAGGATGAATACAAAAACAGACTCATACTGAGACACATTATAATTAAATTATCAGAAAAGACAAGGAGAAAAACCTTAAAAGCAGCAAGAGAAAAACAACTTGGTACATACAAGGGAACTCACATAAAATTATCAGTAGATTTTTTTTTTTTTTTTTTTTTAGCATCTTTGCAGGCCAGAAGAGACTGGGGTGTGTATTCAAACTCCTGAAAGAAAAAAACACCTACCAACCAAGAATAATCTACCCAGCAAAGATGTCCTTCAGAAGTAAAGGAGAACTTATTACAGGTACAAAACCCTAAAGACTCAACCAGAAAAAGCTATTAGAATGAATAAACAAATTCAGTAAAGTTGCAGAATACAAAACCTATATACAAAAATCAACTACATTTAAATTGCCCCTCAGAGTTGCAGAGCAAGTTTTTCAGATAAGCAAAAATTGAAGGAGTTCAGCACCAACAGACTGACCCTATTAAAAATGTAAAAAAGACTTCTTTAAGCTGAAAAAAATGGTACTAATTAGTAGCAGGAAAACATGCATAAATCTTGCTGATAAAGTTAAATATATAATCAAAGTCAGAATAATATAATGCTGTAAAAGTGCTGGGCTAATCACTTATAGAAGCAAGGTCTGATGCTGTAAAGAGCAATATTGCAAAGGAGCCTGGAACGTTAGGTCCATGAATCAAGGCAAATTGGAAGTGGTCAAACAGGAGATGGCAAGAGTGAACATCGACATTCTAGGAATCAGCAAACTAAAATGGACTGGAATGGGTGAATTTAACTCAGATGACCATTATATCTACTACCGTGGGCAGGAATCCCTTAGAAGAAATGGAGTAGCCATCGTGGTCAACAAAAGAGTCCGAAATGCAGTACTTGGATGCAATCTCAAAAACGACAGAATGATCTCTGCTCGTTTCCAAGGGAAACCATTCAATATCACGGTAATCCAAGCCTATGCCCCAACCAGGAACACTGAAGAAGCTGAACTTGAACGGTTCTATGAAGACCTACAAGGCCTTTTAGAACTAACACCCAAAAAAGATGTCCTTTTCATTATAGGGGACTGGAATGCAAAAGTAGGAAGTCAAGAAACACCTGGAGTAACAGGCAAATTTGGCCTTGGAGTACGGAATGAAGTAGGGCAAAGGCTAATAGAGTTCTGCCAAGAGAACGCACTGGTCATAGCAAATACCCTCTTCAAACAACACAAGACTCTACACATGGACATCACCAGATGGTCAACACCAAAATCAGACTGATTATATTCTTTGCAGCCAAAGATGGAGAAGCTCTATACAGTCAGCAAAAACAAGACCAGGAACTGACTGTGGCTCAGATCATGAGCTCCTTATTGCCAAATTCAGACTTAAACTGAAGAAAGTAGGGAAAACCACTAGACCATTCAGGTATGACCTAAATCAAATCCCTTACAATTATACAGTGGAAGTGAGAAATAGATTTAAGGGACTAGATCTGATAGAGAGTCTGATGAACTGTGGACAGAGGTTCGTGACATTGTACAGGAGACAGGGATCAAGACCATCCCCATGGAAAAGAAATGCAAAAAAACAAAATGGCTGTCTGAGGAGGCCTTACAAATAGCTGTGAAAAGAAGAGAAGCAAAAAGCAAAGGAGAAACGGAAAGATATTCCCATTTGAATACAGAGTTCCAAAGAATAGCAAGGAGCGATAAGAAAGCCTTCCTCAGTGATCAATGCAAAGAAACAGAGGAAAACAACAGAATGGGAAAGACTAGAGATCTCTAAGAAAATTAGAGATATCAAGGGAACATTTCAGGCAAAGATGGGTTCGATAAAGGACAGAAATGGTATGGACCTAACAGAAGCAGAAGATATTAAGAAGAGGTGGCAAGAATACACAGAAGAACTGTACAAAAAAGATCTTCATGACCCAGATAATCACAATGGTGTGATCACTCACCTAGAGCCAGACATCCTGGAATGTGAAGTCAAGTGGGCCTTAGGAAGCATCATTATGAACAAAGCTAGTGGATGTGATGGAATTCCAGTTGAGCTATTTCAAATCCTGAAAGATGATGCTGTGAAAGTGCTACACTCAATACGCCAGCAAATTTGTGAAAATCAGCAGTGGCCACAGGACTGGAAAAGGTCAGTTTTCATTCCAATCCCTAAGAAAGGCAATAGCAAAGAATGCTCAAACTACTGCACAATTGCACTCATCTCACATGCTAGTAAAGTAATGCTCAAAATTCTCCAAGCCAGGCTTCACCAATACGTGAACTATGAACTTCCAGATGTTCAAGGTGGTTTTAGAAAAGGCAGAGGAACCAGAGATCAAATTGCCAATATCCACTGGATCATAGAAAAAGCAGGAGAGGTCCAGAAAAACATCTATTTCTGCTTTATTGACTATGCCAAAGCCTTCGACTGTGTGGATCACATTAAACTGTGGAAAATTCTGAAAGAGACGGGAATACCAGACCACCTGACCTGCCTCTTGAGAAACCTGTATGCAGGTCAGGAAGCAACAGTTAGAACTGGACATGGAACAACAGACTGGTTCCAAATAGGAAAAGGAATACGTCAAGGCTGATATTGTCACCCTGCCTATTTAACTTATATGCAGAGTACATCATGAGAAACGCTGGGCTGGAAGAAGCACAAGCTGGAATCAAGATTGCCAGGAGAAATATCAATAATCTCAGATATGCAGATGACTCCACCCTTATGGCAGAGAGTGAAGAAGAACTAAAGAGCCTCTTGATGAAAGTGAAAGAGGAGAGTAAAAAAGTTGATTTAAAGCTCAACATTCAGAAAACTAAGATCATGGCATCAGGTCCCATCATTTCATGGGAAATAGATGGGGAGACAGTGGAAACAGGGTCAGACTTTATTTCTTTGGGCTCCAAAATCACTGCAGATGGTGATTGTAGCCATGAAATTAAAAGACGCTTACTCCTTGGAAGGAACGTTATGACCAACCTAGAGAACATATTAAAAAGCAGAGACATTACTTTGCCAACAAAGGTCTGTCTGGTCAAGGCTATGGTTTTTCCAGTAGTCATGTATGGATGTGAGAGTTGGACTTGAAGAATGCTGAGTGCCAAAAAATTTATGCTTTTGAACTGTGGTGTTGGAGAAGACTCTTGAGAGTCCCTTGTATTGCAAGGAGATCCAACCAGTTCTGGGTTGGAGATTAGTCCAAAGGAGATCAGTCCTGGGTGTTCACTGGAAGGACTGATGCTGAAGCTGAAACTCCATTACTTTGGCCTCCTCATGCGAAGAGTTGACTCATTGGAAAAGACCCTGATGCTGGGAGGGATTGGGGGCAGGAGGAGAAGGGGACGACAGAGGATGAGATGGCTGGATGGCACCACCGACTCGATGGGCATGAGTTTGAGTAAGCCCAAAGGGAGCTGGTGAAGGACAGGGAGGCCTGGCGTGCTGCGATTCATGGGGTCACAAAGAGTCGGACATAACCGAGTGACTGAACTGAACTGAATCACTTATAAAGCCAGTATAAAGGTTAGAAAGAAAAATAGTTAAAAAAAAAAAACAAAAACACAAAAACATCCCACTATAACTACAATAATTTTTAAAGGATACTAAAGATAAAATGATTGCAAATATGACATCAAAAACATAAAATGTGATGGGAAGAGATGGTAAAAACATAGAATTTTAGAATCATTCAAACTTAGGTTGTTATCAGCTTATAATAGACTGTTATAACTCTTAGATGTTGCTAGGTAGGCCTCATGGTAACCATAAAGCAAAACCCTATAGAAGACACACAAAAGATAAAGAAATCTATGCATATCACTCAGAAAAATCATCAAGTCATAAAGGAAGAGAGCAAGCAAAGAAGAAAGGAACAGAGGATTTACAAAACAGCCAGAAAACAATTAACAAAATGTCAATAAATCCATGTTATTAAAGCAGAGATGTCACTTTGCCAACAAAGGTCTGTATAGTCAAAGGTATGGTTCTTCCAGTAGTAATGTATGGATGTGAGAGTTGGACCATAAAGAAGGCTGAGCACCAAAGAATTGATGCTTTCGAACTGTGATGCTAGAGAAGACTCCTGAGAGTCCTGTGGACAGCCAGAAGATCAAACCAGTCAATCATAAGGAAAGCAACCCTGAATATTCATTAGAAGGATTAGTGTTGAAGTGGAAGCTCCAATACTTTGGCCGCCTGATGGGAAGAGCTGACTCACTGGAAGAGACCCTGATGCTGGGAAAGACTAAGGGCAACGGGAGAAGGAGACAGCAGAGGATGAGATGGCTGGCTGGCATCCTGACTCAATGGACATGAGTTTGAGGATACTCCGGGAGATGGTGAAGGAGGGAAGCCTGTTGTGCTGTACTTCATGGGGCTCCAAAGAGTCGGACATGACTGACTGACTGAACAACAACAAGTAATTGCATTAAATGTAAATGAACTGAATTCTCCAAAAAAAAAAAAAAAAAAAAAGAGAGAGAGAGAAAGACAAAGTGGCTAAATAGATTAAAAGAAAAACAAAACACAAACCCCAAACCAAGAACCATCGATGTGCTACCTATGAGACTCATTTCAGATTTATATGCACAAGCTAAAAGTGAAGGGATGGAAAAAAAACATTTCATAAAAAGGTAAACCCTCAAAAGCTAGGGTAGCTATAGTTAAATAGACCTTAAGACAAATTTTGTAATAAGAGACAAAGAAGATCATCACGTAACTATAAAGGGGTCAATCCAACAACAGGACATAACATTTGCAACTACTTATGCACTCAACTTAGAAACACCTAACTATAGCAAACAAATATTAACAGACCTAAAGAGAGAAATAGACAGCAATACTATAATAGTAGGGACCTCTATTTTTCTATTGACTATATTTTCATCAATGGATAGATCATCTAGAGAGAAAATCGATAAGAAAACACTAGACCTAACTGACATGTTAGACCAGATAAACTTGGCAGACATTTAAGAACATTCCATCCAACAGCAACTGAATACATTCTTCAAGATACATGGAACATTATCCAAGATAGATCACACAAAACAAGTCTCAACAAATTTAAGAGGACTGAAATTATATCAAGCATCTTTTCCAACCAAAGAAGTATGAGACTAGAAACCAATTATAAGAAAAAAAAACTGTAAAATTCACAGATATGTGGAGATTAAACAACACATTACTGAACAATCAAGGAATCAAAAAAAAAAATTAAGAGAAACAAAAACATCATGAGAGAAATGAAAATGCAGCAAAAGCAGTTATAGGAGAGATTAAGTGAGAAACGCCTACATTAAGAAACAAAAAACCTTAATACAGTAAACAACTCTCCACTTCAAGAAATTTAGAAAAAGAACAAACTAAGCCCAAGGTTAGTAATAGGAAGGAAATAACAAAGATCAGAGCAAAAATAAATAAAATGGAGATTAAAATGACAAACGATCAATGAAACTAAAAACTGGTTTTGAAAAGATAAACAAAATATGCAAATCTTTACCCACCAAGAGAAAAAGAGAGGACTCACGATTATAAATGAAAGATGAAATTTTACAACAAATATCACAGAAATGCAGCGATCATAAAATATGTTTCTTTCGGCTGCCCTATGTGGCTGTCGGATCTTAATTCCCTGACTAGGGGTAGAACCTGTGCAGAACAGAGTCCTAACCACTGGACCGCCAGGGAGTTCCCTTAAGAGACTGTTATGTACAATTATATGCCAACAAATCAAACAGTTGAGAATAAGTGCATGTACTCATAGAAACATAAAACCTTCCTAGACTGAATCATGAAGGAACAGAAGATATGATATGACCAAGCTATTACTAGTAAGGCGATCGCATCAGTAATCAAAACCTCTCAGCAAGTAAAGGAGAAGGAAATGGCAACCCACTGCAGTATTCTTGCCTGGAAAATCCCATGGATGAAGGAGCCTGGTGGGCTACAGTCCACGGGGTCGCAAAGAGTGGGACATGACTGAGCGACTTCACGTTCACTTCTCACTTTCATGCATTGGAGAAGGAAATGGCAACCCATTCCAGTGTTCTTGCCTGGAGAATCCCAGGGACAGAGGAGCCTGGTGGGCTGCCATCTATGGGGTCACACAGGGTCAGACACGACTGAGGTGACTTAGCAGCAGCAGCAAGTAAAAGTCCAGACCAGATGACTTTGTTGGTATATTCTTCTCAACATTTAAGACCTAATACCAATTTTTCTCAAACTCTCAAAAAAACACACCAAAAACAGAAAAGAATACTTGTAAACATTCTACTAGGCCACAATTACCATGATACCAAGACCAGAAAAAACAGCACAAGAAAATTATAGGCCAGTATCCCAGATGAAAATACAAGCAAAAATCCTCTAAAAATTCAACAATATTCAACATTCAACTACATTAATAGGAACGTAGGGCATGATCAACTGGGATTTATTTCAGGGATACAAAAAGCATGGCTCAACACCCACAAATCAATGTGATATACCACGTTAACAGAATCCAAGATAAATATGACCATCTCAGTAATGCAGAAAACAGTACTGGACAAAATTCAACATCCATTCATAACAGAAACTCTCAATTAACTGGATATAGAGTGACTGAAACTCAACATAATAAAAGCCGTATGTGGCAAGCGCACAGCTAAGATCACACTCAATGGTGAAAGTTTAAAGTTTATTTTCTAAGATCAAGAATAAAACAAGGACACCCACTCTGATCAGTTTTATTCAATCAAGTACAGGAAATCCTAACCAGGCCATCACACAAGGAAACAGAAATAAAAAGCATCCAAATCAGCTTAGAAAAAGTAAAACTGTCTTTATTTGCAGATGCCATGCCACAAAGAACTTTCTTGGTGGCTCAGACAAACTCCTGCAATGACGGAGACCCGGGTCCAATCCCTAGGTCAGAAAGATCCCCTGGAGAAGAGAATGTCAATCCACTCCAATATTCGTGCCTACAGAATCCCATGGCAGAGAAGCCTGGCGGGCTATAGTCCACGGGGTGGCAAAGAGTCGGACATGACTGAGCAACTAACACACATGCCAGTATATATAGAAAACTCCAAAAACTACACCAAAAAATGTTAGACAAATTAAGCAAAGTTGTAGGATATAAAACACACAAAATCAGTTATTATACACACACACAAAACCAGAAGCAAACCGAATCATTCACTCAACATTCAAAGTATAGTAGACAAAAATTTAAAGCAACCTTTGGCACTATAGAGCAAGGACCATAAGGAAATGAGGAAAGAAACACTGTATGTTAGTCACTCAGTCATGTCTGACTCTTTGCAACTCCATGGACTGTAGCTTGACAGCCTCCTCTGTCCATGGGATTTTCCAGGCAAGAATACTTGAGTGGGTTGCCATTTCCTTCTCCAGGGCATCTTCCCAACTCAGGGATCAAACCCAGGTCTCCTGCATTACAGGCAGATTCTTTACTGTCTGAGCCAGCAGGGAAGCCCCATAGTGGGCTTTTAAAGAAGCATTAAAGTAATGAAAAGCAAAGCTTATTCCTCTACCTCTGCATAAGGATTTAACTAGTAAACATTAACAAAGGGAAGTGAAGTGAAGTAGCTTTGCGACTCTTTGCGACCCCGTGGACTGAAGCCTACCAGGCTTCTCCGTTGATGGAATTTTCCAGGCAAGAGTACTGGAGTGGGATGCCTTTTCCTTCTCCATAACAAAGGGAAGTTATTAGTAAATATCTCAAAACCAAATGAGCTGCTTATAAACAGATTATTAGAATAAACTCATTGGACTTCCCTGGTGATGCAGTGGATAAGAACGCACCTGCCAATGCAGGGGACATGGGTTTGATCCTGTTCTGGGAGGATTCCACGTGCTGTGAAGCAACTATGCCCGTGTGCCGCAGCTGCTGAGCCCGTGCTCCAGAGCCCACAAGCTACAACTACTGAGTCTGCGAGATGCAATTCTTGCGGCCTGCGCTCCGCAAGAAAGAGCAGCCCCTGCTCACTGCAATTAGAGAAAGCCCACACAAAGCAAGGAAGACCCAACACAGCCAAAAACAAAATAGATTTTTTAAAAAGAACAAACTGGTCTATGTTGCAAAATGGTGAGAAGAGGTGACAAGCCTCACAAGCCTGGTGATATCTGATTGTCCAAGAAAAGAAACTTAGGTCAACTTTAAAATTACAAATTTCAACTTTTACAAAGGTACAGCTTTTTGGAAATGGGTACAACCTTATCTAGAGAGTAAAAATAACATCATAGCTGGCGTAAAAGCAGTCACCAATTAAGAAGCTCAACAATAACTTTATCTTAATATCAACAATAAGCATATCAACTCCTCGTTTTACACTGGACTGATCTATTAGCCAAAAGAAGCAATAATGTTAACGTGAGTAACAAGAACTATTTCTCCTTGTGTAAGCTTACATCAATTACTGATAGTTAACAGCAAATAAACACAATTCAACATCAAAATACGTACTGAGTACACTGTTAACCCAACACAGGCATGCACTCAAGCAAAGATTTCTTAGAGAATAAAAGGAACTCAGCAAATACAAACCCCACTTGTTTACCAGAAATCCATCACCTCTAGCATAACTAGTATTAGAGGCACTGCCTGCCCAGGGGTGACTGTTAAACAGCTGAGGTACCCCGACAATGCAAAGGCAGCATCCTCACTTGCTCTCTAAAGTAAAGACTGGTATGAGTAGCCACACGAGGCTACTGTCTCTAACCTTCAGTCAGTGAGACTGACCTTCCCATGAAGGGACAGGTATAACAAAATATGATGAGATGACACTATGGAGTTTTAATTAATTAACACAAAGACCCTAAATTAAACCAAGGGATAACAAAATTTTCATATAGGTTGATGGTTTTGGTTGGGGTGATCTTGGAGAACAGATTGGAGTGATTAAAATCTAGAATTACTAGTCAAAATATATTATTGATATTTTTTATTTATATATATATTATTTGCATATTTATTGATATCATTTTTTAAGTTTTTAATAAATTTAAAGATAGCATAGGGAAAGCATTTCAAAATGAAGGTTAAAATTCAGGATTTTTTTTTTTTTAAATACAGTACTTAAAACATGCAAGACTACTACTCTTTAGCAGAATGTCTCCACAAAAATGAACTTTTGAGCAGTCATAGCCAATATATGGGCTTCCCTGGTGGCTCAGATGGTAAAGAATCTGCCTGCAGTGTGGGAGACCTTGTTTCGATCCCTGGGTTGGGAAGGTCCCAGGAGCAGGGAATGGCAACGTGCTTCAGTGTTCTGGACCGACAGTCCCCATGGACAGAAGAGCCTGGTGGGCTAGAGTCCATGGGGTCGCAGAGTCAGACACGACTGAATGACTAACCACAGCACAACCAGTGTACAGAGAAGGTCACATCAAGGCCGTGCACATTATGCTGTTCTCAGCAAAAGCAGAAGTACAGCTTACCCTGAAAGAAAAGCAAGAGAGACCGACACCAAGCTCTCCATTTTTCAAGTTCTGGAAACTTTAACATGGTAATTTAAGGAACGTTTAAGAAGATACAAGTTCATGCAGTAACCAAATTGGACTTCACAAAGTATTTGAATAGAATACAAGCATAAATACAGAATTTTGGATGGCAGCGATGTTCAGTTAAACTCTATTCACCCTTACCAGTCAATTCAACTTAGTGAGGGAAATTTTTATTATGCAAAGCAGGTCACACATAGAGGAAAAAATATTTTTCCATCATAACTGAATTATAGACAGTGAAATAAGATAAATTTCTTCAAGTTCTAATGTTTAAAAGAATGAGTACCTATTTATTAAATCTATAGCTATAGCCTTTACAGTCTTGATTTATAATATAAATCACATAGTGCATAATCATATACTCACCAATAAACTCTTCAAAAGTGACTGCAACTTTAAAATTATTGGAAAGGCAACCCTAACTAGTGGAGATCCCAAGAAAGAACTAGAAAAAGGAGTTCTACATTCTGATCTAAACTCTGCCAGTTATTAGCTCTGAGACCTGCTTACCTTTGATAAACATTCAAAAGGTGTAGAGAAAAAATAAGAAAGAAAAAGATGACTCTAGATTTTAGGAACAGGAAGAATGGAGTAAATGCCCTGATAGGAAACCATATTATAATGGGCAGCATCTGGAAAGGCTAATTCCTTGGGGGAGTACAGGATTTTAAATTACGTCAAGTTTAGGTTCGCTGGCAGCATAAGTCAACGCACTAAAAATGTAGGCTTAAGGACAAATTGAGGCTGTGCCAACAGGTAAGTTCTCTGTGGCAGTGAAGATAATTGGAGAATTGGACTTTGGTTGACATCAGCATTCTTCAATGGAACTTTTTGAGACGATGGAAATGTGCTGTATCTGCATTTTCCAGTATGGTAGCCACTAGCCACAAGCAGCTGCTGGTACTACTGAGGAAGTAAATTTTGATTTTAATTAATCATACAATAAAATCATACAATAGAGTATTATTTAGCAATAAATGAGTTATCAAGCCATGAAGAGACACACAAGAACCTTAAACATACATTGCTAAGTAAAAGACAACAATCTCACCCATAACTGTACAACACAGACCGTCAACTGTAACATAAACTATGGACTTCAGTTAATAATTTGTCAGTACTGGTGTATCAGTGATAACAAACGCACCAAACTCATGTAAGATGAAGTAACTGTGTAACTGTGGTGGAAGGCATACATGGAAACCCTAAATTTTCAGGGCAATGTTTCTGTAAACCCAAAACTGCTCTATAAAATAGTCCATTAAAATTTAAATAATCACATGTACCTAGTGGCTGGTATCAAACAGCACATGTCTATATTAATGAAAAGACTGATATGGGAAGTAAATGAGAATGGTGTTTCATATTTTTACCACCAACTCCATAAATATACAAAGTTCATTTTTATCTTGAATACCAACATTTGAGAGCAGAAAATGTTCAATACTCTAGATAAATATCTTTCTAAACTGATTTTTATTAAAATTTAAGTAATAACATTTATTGACTGGGTACTATACTAAAGATATATGTTAGATCATTTAAATTTCAAAACAAGCCTTTAAAAAAAGATATTACCATTTCTGTTTTCAGAGATAAGAATCATATATAATAAAAGATGGGAACTAAGATACATCTGACTCCAAAGTGTATGTTCTAATATAGTTCTATGATTTCCCAAATCACCTAAGTGAATTTTTCCAAAGTGAATCTACCATCAAGAACAATAGGTCATACAGCAGATACCTAATTAATTAATGATAGACTGTGTGTGTGTTAGTCGCTCAGTCGTGTCCGACTCTGAGACCCCATGGACTGCAGCTGCCAGGCTCCTCTGTCCATGGGATTCTCCAGGCAAGAATACTGGAGTGGGTTGCCATTCCCTTCTCCAGGGGATCTTCCGGACCCAGAACTGAACCTGGGTTTCCAGCACTGCAGGCAGATGCTTTACCATCAGAGTACTAGGGAAGCCCAATGATACACTAAAGAGTCTAAATAAGTGTCTCTGTATTAAACTGTCCCAAGCTAATGTGATAATGCTGGGCTGGATGAGTCACAGCCGGAATCAAGACTTCTGGGAGAAATATCAAGAACCTCAGATATGTAGATGATACCACTCTAATGGCAGAAAGTGAAGAGGAACTAAAGAGCCTCTTAATAAGGTTGATAGAAGAAGGTGAAAAAGCTGGCTTCAAATTCAGCATTCATAAACACTAAGATCATGACATCCAGTCCCATCACTTCATGGCAAATAGAAGGGGGAAAAGTGGGAACTGACAGACTTTATTTTCTTGGGCTCCTAAATCACTGCAGATGGTGACTTTAGTCATGAAATCAAAAGACATTCACTTCTTAGAAGGAAAACTAAGACAAACCTAAACAGCATATTAAAACGCAGAGACACCACTTTGCTGACAAAAGTCCATCTAGTCAAAGCTATGGTTTTTCCAGTAGTCATGTTACAGATGTGACAGTTGGACCATAAAGAAGCTTGAGTGCCTAAGAACTGATGCCTTCAAATCATGGTGCTGGAGAAAATGCTCGAGAGTCCCCTGGACTGCCAGGAGATCAAACCAGTCAATCCTAACGGAAATCAGTCCTGAATATTCACTGGAAGGACTGATGGTGGAGCTGAAGCTCCAATACTTTGGCTACCTGATGGGAAGAACTGACTCACCAGAAAAGACGTGCTGTTTTGAGCAGCAGCTCCTCTCAGCTCCAAGTCCCCATGGCTGTCGCCATTGCCATGGCAGCCGTCGTTGACTCTGCACCAGGTCGCCAGGCCATGGCCACTGCCACCACCACCAGCACCGCCTCTGACCTCCCACCTGCTGCTGAGGCTGTTCCTGCAGCAGGGGCTGTCTTGTTGGGCTGCCTCCTTTTCCTCCTCCATCCTGTTGCTTGTTGACCTCATCCCCTTCCTCTCCCTTGGGTTCCCGATATCATTCACTGATCCAAAAATTGATCACTGGAACAAGTTACCCTAGGGATAGCAGTGCAATCTTATTCTAGAGTTCATATCGACAATGTATTTGTCATAAATGATTTACCATCTCAATGCTGGATTGGGACATCCCAATAGCGTACTCACTATTACAGATGGTTTGTTCAGTGATTAAAGTCCTATGTGGGAAGGGGAACACATGTAAATCCACGGCTGATTCATGTCAATGTATGGCAAAAACCACTACAATATTGTAAAGTAATTAGTCTCCAACTAATAAAAATAAATGGGGGGGGAAAAAAAGTAAAGTCCTACGTGATCTGAGCTCAGACCAGAGTAATCCAGGCCAGTTTCTATCTACTATATACTTTTCCCAGTGTGAAAGGACATGAGAAATAAAGTCTACATTTAAAAAGTGTCTTAAAACCAATTAATGATATAATCTTAATTAATATATACAAAACCTTATCCAAGAACAGAGTTTGTTAGAGCACAACTGGGTAACTGCACAAAATTTAAACCTTTAAAACCAGAGGCTCAAATCCTCTCTCTAACAAAATGTTCATAATTTTGTTTATAATGAGTTTATAAATGTTTTATTTATAATGAGTACTACTTCTTAATACTTGTTATCCCTATTCTTCTAACCATGGGATTTCTCACATTAATCGAATGAAAAGTTCTAGGCTACATGCAACTTTGAAAAGGACCAAATAACGTTGTACCATATGGCCTATTACAACCTACTGCTGATGTAGTCAAATTATTCATTAAAGGATCACCATGACCAGCTACATCTTCCATTTCCATATTTATCGCCACACCCACTTCAGCCCTAATCTCAGCTCTAACCATACGCATTCCCTGACCTGCACCTCATGAAAGTAGTGTCAGTCGCTCAGTTGCGTCCAACTCTCTGTGACCTCATGACTGTAGCCCACCAGGCTCCTCTGTCCATGGAGTTCTCCAGGCAAGAATACTGGAGTGGGCAGCCCGTACCTTACTCCCTCATTAACAAAAATTTAGAGAAGTATCACTGATATTTAGACCAGCTACGTCAAGCCTAACTGTCTATTTTATCCTATAATCCGGATGAACTTCCAATTCAAGATGTGCACTAATGGGAGCTCTACGAGCAACAGCACCAATACTTTAATGTGAAGTAACGCTAGCGACTCTTCTTCTATCAGTCCTTTTAATAAATGTATCCTGGGACTTCCCTGGTGGTTCAGTGGTTAAGAATCCGCCTGCCAACGCAGAGGACTAGATCCCTGGTCGAGGAGGATCCACATACTGCAGAGCAACTAAGCCTGCGTGCCACAACTACGGAAGTCTGCGTGCTCCAGGGGCTGTGCTCCACAACAAGAGAAGCCACCATAAAGAGAAGCCCAAACGCCACGATGAGGAGTAGCTCCCATCCGCTGCAACTAGAGAAAGCCCTCATGCAGCAATGTACCCAGCACAGCCAAAGATAACGAAATAAAATTAATGGATCCTTTACTCTCTCAACTCTCCTCACAAGAACATTTACGAATAATCTTCCCAGCATGACCCCTAGCCATAATATGACTTATCTCTATTCTAGCAGAAACTAATTGAACCCCCTTCAGCCTTCAAACAGAAGGAGAATCTGAAGCTGTATCGGGCTCCAACACAGAATACACAGCAGGTCCATTCACTATATTTTTCTCCACAGAATATGCCAACATCATCATAAAAAATATTTTCAAAATAATCATTTTTCTAGGAGCATTCCACAGTCCCCACACACTAGAACTATATACAACCAACTTTATTATCAAAATACTATTGTTTACAGTTTCTCCACTGTTCTAGTTTTTCCAGTGTAAAAACAGTTTTTCACTGTTTACAGTGAAGTCGAGCATCCTATCCTTGAGTTCCAAAGAACAGCAAGGAGAGATAAGAAAGTCTTTAAGTGCAAAAGCTTTTAATTTTCATTAGGTCCCATTTGTTTATTTTTGCTTTTATTTCCAATATTCTGGGAGGTGGGTCATAGAAGATCTTGCTGTGATTTATGTCGGAGAGTGTTTTGCCTATGTTCTCCTCTAGGAGTTTTATAGTTTCTGGTCTTACATTTAGATCTTTAATCCATTTTGAGTTTATTTTTGTGTATGGTGTTAGAAAGTGTTCTAGTTTCATTCTTTTACAAGTGGTTGACCAGTTTTCCCAGCACCACTTGTTAAAGAGATTGTCTTTTTTCCATTGTATATCCTTGCCTCCTTTGTCAAAGATGAGGTGACCATAGGTTCGTGGATTTATCTCTGGGCTTTCTATTCTGTTCCATTGATCTATATTTCTGTCTTTGTGCCAGTACCATACTGTCTTGATGACTGTGGCTTTGTAGTAGAGTCTGAAGTCAGGCAGGTTGATTCCTCCAGTTCCATTCTTCTTTCTCAAGGTTACTTTGGCTATTCGAGGTTTTTTGTATTTCCATACAAATTGTGAAATTATTTGTTCTAGTTCTGTGAAAAATACCGTTGGTAGCTTGATAGGGATTGCATTGAATCTATAGATTGCTTTGGGTAGAATAGCCATTTTGACAATATTGATTCTTCCAATCCATGAACACGGTATGTTTCTCCATCTGTTTGTGTCCTCTTTGATTTCTTTCATCAGTGTTTTATAGTTTTCTATGTATAGGTCTTTTGTTTCTTTAGGTAGATATACTCCTAAGTATTTTATTCTTTTTGTTGCAATGGTGAATGGTATTGTTTCCTTAATTTCTCTTTCTGTTTTTTCATTGTTAGTGTATAGGAATGCAAGGGATTTCTGTGTGTTAATTTTATATCCTGCAACTTTACTATATTCATTGATTAGCTCTAGTAATTTTCTGGAAGAGTCTTTAGGGTTTTCTATGTAGAGGATCATGTCATCTGCAAACAGCGAGAGTTTCACTTCTTCTTTTCCTATCTGGATTCCTTTTATGTCTTTTTCTGCTCTGATTGCTGTGGCCAAAACTTCCAACACTATGTTGAATAGTAGTGGTGAGAGTGGGCATCCTTGTCTTGTTCCTGATTTCAGAGGAAACTATAAGTAAGGTGAAAAGACAGCCCTCAGATTGGGAGAAAATAATAACAAATGAGGAAACAGACAAAGGATTAATCTCAAAAATATACAAGCAACTCCTGAAGCTCAATTCCAGAAAAATAAACGACCCAATCAAAAAATGGGCCAAAGAACTAAACAGACATTTCTCCAAAGAAGACATACAGATGGCTAACAAACACATGAAAAGATGCTCAACATCACTCATCATCAGAGAAATGCAAATCAAAACCACAATGAGGTACCATTACACGCCAGTCAGGATGGCTGCTATCCAAAAGTCTACAAGCAATAAATGCTGGAGAGGGTGTGGAGAAAAGGGAACCCTCTTACACTGTTGGTGGGAATGCAAACTAGTACAGCCACTATGGAAAACAGTGTGGAGATTTCTTAAAAAACTGGAAATAGAACTGCCATATGACCCAGCAATACCACTTCTAGGCATACACACTGAGGAATCCAGATCTGAAAGAGACACGTGCACCCCAATGTTCATCGCAGCACTGTTTATAATAGCCAGGACATGGAAGCAACCCAGATGCCCATCAACAGATGAATGGATAAGGAAGCTGTGGTACATATACACCATGGAATATTACTCAGCCGTTAAAAAGAATTCATTTGAATCAGTTCTAATGAGATGGATGAAACTGGAGCCCATTATACAGAGTGAAGTAAGCCAGAAAGATAAAGAACATTACAGTATACTAACACATATATACGGAATTTAGATAGATGGTGGCGATAACCCTATATGCAAAACAGAAAAAGAGACACAGAAGTACAGAACAGACTTTTGAACTCTGGGGGAGAACGTGAGGGTGGGATGTTTTGAAAGAACAGCATGTATACTATCTATGGTGAAACGGACCACCAGCCCAGGTGGGATACATGAGTCAGGTGCTCGGGCCTGGTGCACTGGGAGGACCCTGAGGAGTCGGGTGGGGAGGGAGGTGGGAGGGGGGATCGGGATGGGGAATACGTGTAACTATATGGCTGATTCATGCCAATGTATGACAAAACCCACTGAAATGTTGTAAAGTGATTGGCCTCCAACTAATAAAATAATATTTAAAAAAAAAAAAAAAAAAAAAAAAAAAGAAAGTCTTTAAGTGAGCAATGCAAAGAAATAGAGGAAAGCAATAGAATGGGAAAGACTAGAGATCTCTTAAAGAAAATTAAGAGATACCAAGGGAACAGTTAATGCAAAGATGGGCACAATAAAGGAGAGAAACGGTACAGACCTAACAGAAGCAGAAGATATTAAGAAGAGGTGGCAAGAATATACAGAAGAATTACACAAAAAAGATTTCAATGACCCAGATAACCACAGTGGTGTGATCACTCACCCAGAGCCACACATCCTGGAGTGCGAAGTCGAGAGGGACTTAGGAAGCATCACTATGAACAAAGCTAGGAGAGGTGACGGAATTCCACCTGAGCTATTTCATATCCTTAAAGATGATGCTGTTAAAGTGTTGCACTCAATATGTCAGCAAATTTGGAAAAATCAGCAGTGGCCACAGGACTGGAAAAGGTCAGTTTTCATTCCAATCCCAAAGAAGGGCAATGCCAAAGAATGTTCAAACTACCGCACAACTGTACTCATTTCACATGCTAGCAAGATCATGCTCAAAATCCTCCAAGCTAGGCTTCAACAGTATGTGAACCGAGAACTGGACACCCAGATATACAAGATGGATTTAGAAAAGGCAGAGGAACCAGAGATCAAATTACCAACATCCATCAGATCATAGAAAAAGCAAAAGAATTCCAGAAAAACATCTATTTCTGCTTCACTGACCACACTAAAGCCTTTAACTATGTGGATCACAACAAACTGTGGAAAATTCTTCAAGAGATGAGAATACCAAACCACCTTACCTGCCTCCTGAGAAACCTATATGCAGGTCAAGAACCAACAGTTAGAACCAGGCATGCAACAACGGACTGGTTCCAAATTGGGAAAGGAATACGTCAAGGCTATATATTATCACTCTGCTTATTGAACTTATATGCAGAGTACATCATGCAAAATACCAGGCTGGATGAAGCACAAGCTGGAATTGAGATTGCTGGGAAAAATATCAGTAACCTCAGATAATGCAAATACCACCTTTATGGCAGAAAGTGAAGACGAACTAAAGAACCTCTTGATGAAGGTGAAAGAGGAGAGTAAAAAAGCTGGCTTAAAACTCAACATTCAGGACTTCCCTTGTGGTCCAGTGGCTAAGACTCTGTCTCAATGCAGGGGGCCTGGGTTTGATCCCTGGACAGGGACTTAGATCCCACATGCCATAACTAAGACCTGGCACAGCCAAATAAATTTTCAAAAAGAATAAAACAACATTCAAAAAACTAAGATCATGGCATCCAATCCCATCACTTCACGGCAAATAGATAGGGAAACAATGGAAACAGTGACAGACTTTACTGGGCTCCAAAATCACTGCAGACAGTGACTGCAGCCATGAAATTAAAAGATGCTTGCTCCTTGGAAGAAAAGCTATGCCAAACCTAGACAGTGTATTAAAGAGCAGAGACACTACTTTGCTGACAAAGGTCTGTCTAATCAAAGCTAAGGTTTTTCCAGTTGCCATGTATGTATTTAAGGTGAGAGTTGGACCATAAAGAAGCCTGGACACCAAAGAATTGATGCCTTTGAACTGTGGTGTTGGAGAATCCCTTGGACTGCAAGGAGATCAAACCAGTCAATCCTAAAGGAAATCAACACTGAATATTCATTGGAAGGACTGATGCTGAAGCTGAAGTTCCAATACTTAGGTCACCTGATGCAAAGAACTGACTCATTTGAAAAGACCCTGATGCTAGGAAAATTTAAAGACAAGAAGAGAAGAGTATGACAGAGGGTAAGCTGGTTGGATGGCAACACCAACTCAGTGGGCGTGAGTCTGATTAAGCTCTGGGAGATGGTGAAGGACAGGGAAGCCTGGCATGCTGCAGTCCACGGGGTTGCAAAGAGTCGGACACGACTGACCAACTGAACCATAACAACAATCGTTGATTCTGGTATATGATCAACTTAGACATCTGGTTTGAAAAAATTTCTTACCAGGAACACTAGCCCTGTGCATGTGACACGTCTCACTACCTATCATAACATCAAGCGTCCCCCCACAATGTAAGGAGTATGTCTGACACAAGTTACTTTGACAGAGTAAATAACAGAGGTTTAAACTATCTTTCTAGAATCACAGGAATTGAACCTACCCTTAAGAATTCAAAATTCTTCCTGTTACTGCATAATACTACATTCTGCAGTAAGGTCAGCTGAATAAGCTCGTCGGCCCATACCCCGAAAATGCTATTCTATATCCTCCCCACACTAATAAATCCTATCATCTTTATCATTATTGTAACCATTATGTCAGGAACCGTAATAACTAGTTCACACCAACTGCTTATCTGAATCAGATTTCAAGTAAACACAGTTGCCATTATTCCCATCATAATAAACAAGTTTAATCCACGAGCCATAGAAGCACCCACTAAACATTTTCTGACACAAGCCACCACATCAATATTATTTGTAACAGCTGCTCTCGTTAATCCATTATATTCCGGCCAGTGAACTATAAAAATTCTTTAACCCAACAGCATTAACAGTCATGGCAAAAGCTCTAATCACAAAGCTAGGATTCTCTCCATTCCGTATCTGAGTTCTCATTAATAGCAGACAATTTTATTAACAGGACACAAACTCACACCAGTATTACACTAAATTTTACCATCCATTAAACTTAATACTATTAATATTTACATCCATACTATTAACTGGGGGATGAGGCAGTCTAAAGCAAACCAAACTATGAAAAATGATAGCTTACTCATCAATTGCCCATATAGGATGAATTACAGCCATTATATTATATAATCCAACTATAACAATCCTACTAATTTATATTATAATAACACTTACCATATTTATATTATTCGTTTGTAGTTCAGTCACCACACTATCACCATCACATTCAAGAAATAAAATGCCCACTATTACAACCCTTATTCTCATCACCCTACTACATATATATATGTGTATGTAAATATACATATGAGATATATATTGTGTGTGTGTGTGTGTGTATGTGTGTATATATATATCTTTCTCAAACAGAGGCCTGCCTTGAGTCTCTGCTTAGGAGTTAGCAACAGTCCCTCAACTGATTATAAGACCTGAGATAGTGCATAAAGTCCCTTGACTAAAGAGGGGCTCAGAATTCTGAAGAAAATCTTGTGGTAACATTACAGGATGCTATAAATCTTCCTAGTTATCGGCGGGTGCTCGCTAGTGTAAATGTGCCCCAGAGAAGGGGAAATCCTAAAGCCTCTCTAGGACTGGGTCACAGCACTGAGTATCAGTCAGAGGGGATGCTCGTAGGGCCTGGGGCGGGGTCCCACTGCAAATGGTGTCCTGGCCCAAGTCCACGTCACAGTAAACCGCACGGGTCTGTGAACCCATTCTGCAGTTGTTTCCCCAGCTCCCCAGTATGTGCTTGGAACAAATATTCTTGGGGTCTGACACTGGACCCCTGAACCTCACAGTTAAGACTGTTATGGCAGGGAAGGTCAAGAGGAAACCCTGAAGCTTCTCCTTTTAAGCAATGAAGAAGCATATAAACAGCAAATAAACCAGAATCCATAAGAACAGTATTTTACCAAACAGGGAATATCAATAAGAGAAATTATAAAAAGGAATCAAAGGAAAATGATGGAAGGGAAAAACACAATAACTGAAATGAAAAATTCACTACAGGGGTGTGACAGGAGATTTCAACAGACAGAATAAATAATAAGTGAACTTCAAATGGGTCAAGTGAGATTATCCAGTCTGAAAAACAGAAATAAAAAGGAATGAAGAAAAATGAATAGTGCCTAAGAGGCCCGCGGGACACCACTGAGCTTACCAACATACACACAGTGAGAATTCCAGAAGAGGAGGATGAAAAGAAAACGGCAGAAATTTAATTAGTGGTTGCCAGAGGCTGGGGTGAATGGGAAATGGGTTTCTTCTGGGGTGGTAAAAATGTTTGGGAATTAGATCATGGTGTTTTTTGCACAACATTATGAATATACTAAAAAAAAATTACACCTTACAATGGCTAAAATAATGAATTTTTTGTTATGTAAACTTTACTTCAATAAAAAGAAATCACCTTATCTCAGTTCCTCCTGCTTCACACCCCCTCATCCTAAGCCACACTGGATCCAGTCAACTCAGCACCCAATGTCTCTGCTCATACTGCTCCCATGCTTTTTACCTTGGTCTCTCTCTGTTCCCCCATCTCAAAAAAAATCTTATCCAAGTTTCAGAATCTGCTCAAAATTTGTCATGATTCTCATTTCCCATAGCAGCTGTCATAATTCTTCAAAATTTTGTATTGTGGAAGTGGGTAGCTATTGGCAAGCCTTAGGTTATCCAGTCTAACCTCAACTGGAAAGTCTTGTGAAGCATCATTTTAAAAACCTTGGTTAAAAAAAGACCAAACCCATAACATTTACCACCTTAGCCATGTTTAAGAGTACACTGCAGTAGTGTTATAAGGACACTGCAAAACAGCTAAGCATCACTAGACCCTGGTTTGTGAAGCCTTCTTGAACCCCCTAACTGCAATCAATCACCCCTCCTTCTGTGATCCTATAGCATTTGGGGCACACTCCCATTCTAGGGTTTGACCAGTTTTCTTTCTGTTTAGCTCTTGTTTCTGTCCCCTTCCCTAATTTGTGAGATCCCTGAGGGCAGGGCTTATTGTGACCATCTCTGAATTTCTTTCCCCTCAGTTCAACATCTATTTTTTAAAATCTATTTTTAATTGTAGGATAATGGCTTTACAATGTTGTGTTGGCTTCTGCTGTATAACAGTGTGAATCTGCTGTAAGTATACATACATCCCCTCCCTCCTGAGCCTTCCCCCCACCCCTCTAGATCATCACAGACCAGCAGGCTGAGCTCCCTGGGCTACACAGCAGGTTCCCACTAGCTAGCTATTTTACGCAGGTAGTGTACATACAGCAGTGCTACTCTCTTGATTCATCTCAGCCTCTCCTTCCCCTGCTGGGTCCACAACTCCATCCTCTACGTCTGTGTCTTGATTCCTGCCCTGCAGATGGGTTCATCAGTACCATTTTTCTGTATTCCATATATATGCATTAATATACGATATTTGTTTTTCTCTTTCTGACTTGCTGCTGCTAAGTTGCTTCAGTCGTGTCCAACCCTGTGCGGCCCCATAGACAGAAGCCCACCAGGCTCCTCTGTCCCTGGGATTCTCCAGGCAAGAACACTGGAGTGGGTTGCCATTTCCTTCTCCAATGCATGAGAGTGAAAAGTGAAAGTGAAGTCGCTCAGTCATGTCTGACTTTTCGAGACTCCATGGACTGTAGCCCACCAGGCTCCTCCGTCCATGAGATTTTTGCAGGCAAGAGTACTAGAGTGGCTTGCCATTTCCTCCTCCACTTTCTGACTTACTTCCCTCTATAACAGGTTCTAGGTTCATCCACCTCATTTCAATGAACTCAAATTCACTCCTTTTTATGGCTGAGTAGTATACTTCATTATATATATGTATCACATCTTCTTTAGCCGTTCATCTGTTAATGAACATCTAGGCTGCCCTCTCTGATTTCTAAGTGAAACTGAATGCATGCTGAGGGAAAAATGGAGAGATGAAGACAATCACGTACCCAGAATGGTGAGTACCGGAGACATGAAGAGAAAGAAGCAAAGGATGACTGCCTTCATCACCCAGGCTTCCTCCTCTTCCTCTACATCCTGGTCTAACTTCTCACTCCAGTCTTGGCCAACCAGAGGGGTTCTAGGTCCTGTCGGCTGCTGGCCTCAGGGACACCCTTACCTCCAGGACAGTTTCTTCCACGGCTAACATCCTACAGTAGCTGAAATGCCATTGCCCAAAGCTATCTGCTCTGTGTATGAAGATTCAGTCTCCTCCTAGCTTTCAACTCTCCTGGACTCTAGGAAACATCCTTGCGTATGTTGCTTTCCATCTTATAACTGCTCACCAATCTTATACAACCAACATGCAAGAAAATAACTACTTGGCAAATCATTTCTGGGTTATCCAGACACTATTCCTCCAGGGAGAGGATTAAAAAGCCCCTGGCTCCTCTCCTGCCTCTTTAGCTCTACTTCCATCCCCTTCGTGTCTACAGAACTTGCTGCCTTTGGCAGTGGAGACTGAGTGAAGGGGTAAAGCCCTATGAGTTTGTCTGCTTTCTTCAGCTTTTGCTAAAGGCTCAGAGACGAGGCTGAACCAAGAAACTGAAATGAAACTTTTTGATTATTTGTGTTTTTCCAATTAATCCTGCTCCCCACTAAGGGATCATGAGTTGGCTGCATCACTGGGTCCCTAAGTGATGAATCCCCATTTGCCAGCTGGCCATGCATGAACCGGATGGCCTGGCATTTCATTTCTTCCTATCCAGTAAAATGAGAAAACTCAAACCAGACACTGAAATGTCTTTTTCTTTTATTAAAAACATTTCTCAATTGTGTGGCTGGGTACTCTGAGAGTGAACTTCAATATTTCTGAACCTCTGGATGTTGGAAACAGGGAAAAAACTACCATTCAAAGAAGTGCCAGACAATTACATAATCTGTCTCTGATCTATGGTTCTCAACCCTGGCAGCCCATTAGGAACAACTGGGGAACTGTAAATAAAAAGATGCCTGCCAATCTGCCCCATTCTTACCTGAATGGGCCAGCAACATCGGCTTTAAAAACAAAACAAATCAAATCAAGCCAAGCAAAACAAAACACCTTCCATATGATAATATGCGGCAAGAATTGAGAAGTTCACTGCCTGCTCTGAGTGTAAAATAAGTTATTTGCCTTCAGAGTAAGTAGTTTCAGAATAATTGGGCTTCCCTGGTGGGTCAGTGGTAAGGAATCCGTCTGCCAGTGCAGGAGACGTGGGTTCGATCCTTGGGTCATGAAGATCCCCTGGAGAAGGAAATAGTAACCCACTCCAGAATTCTTGCCTGGGAAATCCCATGGACAGTGGAGCCTGGAAAGTTACAGTCCATGGGTCACAAGAGGGTCAGGCACAACTTAGCGACTAAACAACTCTAGGAGTAGCTTTCTCAGGGAGCCCCCTGGGTAAGAAGATATTGAGGTACTTGGAGCACCTCTGAATATTGGTAAATTAATCCAAATACAAATATTAATAGTTTAGACTGATGTTAGCTACCTACTGCTGGATAACAAAGTACCACATACCTAGTAATAATTGTGTAATTACTAATGACTTAGTAAACTATGAGATAATACACGTGCATTGTTTTATTGCCTCAAAGTAAGACATGTTTATTTCTTGCAGTTTCCATGGGACAGGAGTCTGGGCATGGCTCAGCTGCCTTCTCTGCTTCAGGGGCTGTCAAGAGGCTGCAACTGAGGAACTGGCCAGGGCCGGGGTCTTATCTGAAGGCTTGACCTTATTTCCAAGCTCATGTGAGTACGGTAAGATCGGTCTCTTGCAGGCTGATCAACTGAGAGGCCCTTAGTTCCTCGCTGGCTCTGTACCAAGTGGCCTGCTCCAGCTGTTTACTTCATCAAAGCATACAAGCCAAGAGGAAAATAGAGGAAGCCCCCAAGTAAGGTGGAAGCTACAGTCTTATCTAACCTAATCGGGAAAGTCTAATCCTATCTGTTTACAACATTTCACTGGTGAGAAGTCACAGGCTGCCCACACCCAAGGGGAGGACACACACGGACATAAAGACCAGGAGCTGGGGATCAGCAGAGTGATGCCTCCAGCTTTGCCTGGCTTGCTTAAGACTGCATTGGGTACACGGGGACTTTTGTGGGTCCTTAACAAACTTCAGGATTTTTTAGAGTTTTTATGAAAGTACCATTGGAATTTTGACAGGAATTGCATTGAACCTGTATGTGGCTTTGGGCAGTATCGACATATTAACAATATTAATTCTTCCAACTCATACACATGGGGTATCTTTCCATTTATTTGTGCCTTCTTTAATTTTTTCATCAATGTCTCATTGTACTAATCTTTCACCTCCTCGGTTAAATATATTCCTAAGAAGTCTGTTATACTTGATGCTATTGTAAAGTGCCATTTTTTTAAAAATTTCTTTTTTGGGTAGTTTGTTGTTAGTACATGGAAACACAACTGGATTTCATATGTTGATTTATATCCTGCAACTTTACTGAATTCATTTATTAGTTCTAACAGGTTTTTAGTGAAGTCTTTGTGTTTTCTACATTCAAGATCAAGTCATCTGGAAATAGATAATTTTACTTCATCTTTTCCTATTTGGATACCTTTTCTTTTTTTCTACTTAACTGCCATGACTATGACTTCCAGTGTAACGTTAGTTAGAGGTGGTGAGAATGGGCATACTTTTCTCTGATCTTAGAAGAAAAGCTTTCCGCTTCCACTGTTGAGTATAATATTAGCTGTGGGCTTGTCACATATGGTCTTTATTATGTCCTACTGACATATTTTTAATCACTATCTCCACCATTTCCACAGCTGGGTATTTTCATGAAGGACAACTGGTAACCTTGAAAGTAGCTAAAAGTCACAGAAGCACTGATAAACCATTTATTGTCTCCTTGATATAGTCCAACACCCAACGAAAAATCTATATAAGAGTCAATTAAAAGCACACACAAATCCAGGGTGAAAGGGAACGAAGGATTCTGGAGGCCAACTCCATAATCAAGACCTTTCTTCAGCCTTCTCTTACTTGGGGCTATAATAGCAGAATACCATAGTTCTGTCAAGAGAACATGCTGGTCACAGTAAACACCCTTTTTCAACAACAGAACACCATCACCAGATGGTCAGCAGTGAAATCAGATTGATTATGTTCTTTGCAGTCAAAGATGGAGAAGCCCTATACAGCCAGCAAAAATAAGACCTGGAGCTGACTGGGGTTCAGATCATGAGCTCCTTACTGCAAAACAGGCTCAAATTGAAGAAAGTAGGAAAAAAAAACCACTAGGTCGTCTAGGTCATTCAGGTATGACCTAAATCAAATCTCTTATGGTTATACAGTGGAGGTGACAAATAGATTCAAGTGATTAGATCTGTAGACACAGTGCCTGAAGAACTATGGATGGAGGTTCATAACATTGTACAGGAGGCAGTGACCAAAACCATCCCAGAGAAAAAGAAATGCAAGAAGGCAAAGGAGTTGTTTGAGGAGGCTTTACAAATAGCCAAGGAAAGAAGAGAAGTGAAAGAAAAGGAAGGAAAGATATACCAAACTGAATGCAGAGCTCCAGAGAATGGCAAGGACAGATAACAAAACCTTCTTAAAAGAACAAGGCAAAGAGATAGAGGAAAACAACAGAATGTAAAGACTAGAGATCTCTTTAAGAAAACTGGAGATATCAAGGGAACATTTCAATCAAGGATGGGCACGATAAAGGACAGAAATAGTAAGGACCTAACAGAAACAGAAGAGATTATGAAAACGTAGTAAGAATACACAGAAGTACTATACAAAAAAGGTCTTAGCATGATCGTGTGGTCACTCACCTAGAGTCACACAATCTTGAGTGTGAAGTCAAGTGGGCCTTAGTAAGCATTACTACAATTAAAGCTAGTGAAGGTGATGGAATTCCAGTTGTGCTACTTCAAATCCTAAAAAATGATGCTATTAAAGTGCTGCACTCAATATGCCAGCAAATTTGGAAAACTTAGCAGTGGCCACAGGACTAGAAAAGGTCAGTTTTCATTCTAATCCCAAAGAAGGGTAATGCCAAAGAAAGTTCAAACTATCATATAATTGCACTCATTTCACCTGCTATCAAGGTTATACTCAAATTCCTTCAAGCTAGGCTTCAGCAGTATGTGAACCAAGAAGTTCCAGATTGTACAAGCTGGGTTTCGAAGAGGCAGAGGAACCAGAGATCAAATTGTCAACATTCGTTAGATCATGCAGAAAGCGAAGGAGTTCCAGAAAAAACATCTACTTCTGCTTCACCGACTACACTAAAGGCCTTTGACTGTGTGAATCATAACAAACTGTGGAAAATTCTTAAAGACATAGGAATCTCCTGAGAAAACTGTATGTGAGTTCAAGAAGCAACAGTTAGAACCAGGCATGAAACAATGGGCTGGTTCCAAATTGGGAAAGGAGTACGTCAAGGCTGTATATCGTCACTCTACTTATTTTACTTACATGCAGAGTACATCATGAGAAATGTCGAGCTGGATGAAGCACAAGCTGGAATCAAGATTGCTGGGAGAAATATCAATAACCTCAGATATGCAGATGACAGCACCTTTATGGCAGAAAGTGAAAACAAACTAAACAGCCTCTTTAGAGTGAAACAGGACAGTGAAAAAGCTGGTTTGAAATGCAACATTAAAAAAACTAAGATCATGGCATCTGCTCCCATCACTTCATGGCAAATAGAAGGGGGGAAAGTGGAAACAGTGACAGATTTTATTTTCTTGGGCCCCCAAATCACTGCAGGCAGTGACTGCAGCCATGAAATGAAAAGATGCTTGCTCTTTGGAAGGAAAGCTATGACAAACCCAGACAGCGTATTAAAAAGCAGAGACATCACTTTGGCGACAAAGGTCCACATAGTCAAGCCTATAGTTTTTCCAGTAGTCATGTATGGATGTGAAAGTTGGACCATAAAGAAGGCTGAGCACCAAAGAATTGATGCTTTTGAATTGTAGTGCTAGAGAAGACTCTTGAGAGTCTCTTGAACTTCAAGGAGATCAGACCAGTCAATCCTATAGGAAATCAATCCTGAATATTCATTGGAAAGACTGATGCTAAAGCTCCAATACTTTGTCCACCTGATGCAAAGTGTCAATTTATTGGAAAAGACCCTGATGCTGGGAAAGATGGAAGGCAAAAGGAGAAGGGGGCAGCTGAGGATGGGATGGTTGAATGGCATCACCAACTCAATGGGCATGAATTTGAGCAAACTCTAGGACGCAGACGAGGACAGAGGAGCTGGGCGTACTGCAGTCCATGGGGTCAGAGAGTCAGACATGACTTACCAACTGAACAACAAGGAGGCTTAAACAACAAACTTCCTTTCCACAGTTCTAGAAGCTCAGAAGTTCAAGATCAAAGCTCTGACAGATCTTGTGTCTGGTGGGGGCCCTTTTCCTGGGTTACAGATGATTGTCTTCTCATATCCTCAAATGACAGCAAGCAGAGAGGAAGTAAGATCTCTGTGTAGTTTCTTTTAAGGTTACTAATTCCCTCATGAGGCCTCCACCCACTCCCCACAACCTAATCACCTCCCCAAGACATCATCTTCAAATATCTTCACACTGGGGATCAGAGTTTCGAACGAATTTGGGTGTGTGTGGCAGGGGGACACACATTCAGTCTACAGCCTTCTCCACTGCTGTTCAGGATCCACAGGCAAACTTCCAGGGATGGAGAGAATGCTTCCCCAACAGAAGGCCATCATTGTGAGAGGCAAACCCACGGTGCCGAGATTTATTATTGTTCTTTTGATAAGTAATGTGAAGATGATTCAGCTTCTCTGCACTAATGTCCCCATTAGTAAATTTAAAAATCAACCTACCTAATCTTTTTATATCTATATTTGCTTTCCAACATAGCCCTGGAAAACACATCAAGAAGATGGGTTCTGTACACTTGCTCAAGTCCATGGATCTCCTCCAAGGAGCAGTTCTGCCTACACCCATCTTGTTGTCTGCTAGAGGCCCTGAAAACTGGCTTTCTTCCTTAAGTGTGACTCGGCGATGGATCCCCAAGGCAGTTTTTTACTTGGAGTTAATAACTCAGACCCAAGCCTTTATTTTGGAAGATGGAGGTCATTGTAAATCTCTGAGTTACCCAAATCCAAGGCCAAGTGAAAGCTTTCTAAACGTCTAATGCGGGGAGGGGCCAGCCCAGCACTTTCACAGCTCCCCTCCAGGTAACCCCTGTCAGTGTCCTGGAGGCATAAGCCTTCACACCCACCCAGTCTGCCTGCTTGCCAAGATCTGTACACCACAGGAACTGCTGACAAGAAAACAATGCAGCAGTTTGAGAGACAGAATTTTTTAAAATCCTCATAAATTTCTCTTGTGCTGATCATGAGCCTCAGTGATGATGAGAAGCATATTTGTCCTGCCACCATGACAACTCACTCACCCACCTGCCATAATGCTCACCCATCCATCATCCACCCTAGCAGGCAGGATGAGGCTGGGCCTGCAGCGTCCCTGCCCCCATCTGCCCGCAGTGATGGATGGTCCACCAGTGACTGCAGCAGGGTCACCGGTGGGGGTGGGAGTCCTCAGGGTGGGGGAGCTACAATTGGCTTTTAGCTAAAAAAGAAAGGGATTCTCCCACAGCTCTAACCCCCATCACATAGAACCTATTTCTACTTTGAAAATCATGTTGGTCATGGTTATACATGCTTTTGATTAATACTTATGGCCATTTTTAATTTTTACTTTTGCACTGGGACTTTCAAGGATGGAATTATTGTCTCTCTTTTTTTCTTTTGAGGGTAGTAGTGGGGAGAAGAGGGAAAATTATAACCCACAAAGCACAACAAAGAAAACATAACCAAACAGCATTTCACACGTAACTATTGTTACACCTCCAAGGAAAAGATTCTACTCTCATTTTTACCAGTTTGGTGTCAGACACCAGTGCCAACAAGACAACAGCTTGTACACATCAACGGCTTCCCATATTCTGGCTCTCAGATAATCAAATATCAGTATCACTAGCTCCTCTTTCCTGGAAACTCAGGCTGCAAAGTCCTAAGCCCTCCCTTTCCTGATTTCCCTTCCAAAATACTGTGACTGATATATGCAGATGTTTTTAGCTCTTTATCACACTATTTAGTGAGAAAGAGATAATTTCTCATTAGACTAAAAAGAGGCATAAACATTTCAAGAGTAGTAAATTCTAACATTTCCCTGCCTGGATCATGATTTCTCTCACCCTATGAACTCTGACCTCCTCTAGAAAAATGGAAATTTGGACAGGTTTTCCCTTTGTCTTCATGCCTCCCTAATGGCTAATTCACATGCATAAATTAATACTTTGTTGTTCAGTTGCTAAGTCACGTCTGACTCTTTGTGACCCCATGAAGTGCAGCACTCCAGTCTTCCCTGGCCTTCACTATCCCCTGGAGTTTGTTCAAACTCATGTCCATTGAGTGGGTGATGCCATCAATCATATCATCTCTCCCTGCAGTCCAAGGGACTCTGAAGAGTTCTCCAGCACCACAGTTAGAAAGCATCAATTCTCTTAAGAATACCCATTAGGAACCCTCCTAGGCTACTGGTGGGAATGTAAATTGGTACAGCCATTATAGAAAACAGTATGGAGGTTCCTTAAAAAGCTAAAAATAGAGTTGTCATATGAAGTAGCAATCCAACTCCAGGGCATCCATCTGGAGAAAATGATAATTTGAAAATATACATGCACCCTTATGTTCATAGCAGCACTGTTCATAATAGTCAAGAAATCGAGACAACCTAAATGTCCATCAAGAGATGAATGGATAAAGATGTGGTACATCTTTATCCAGGGGATCCTCTGTATACAGTGGAATACTACTCAGCCACAAGAAGCATGAAACAACGCCATGTGCAGCAACGTGGATGAACCTAGAGATTATCATAATAAAGATAAGTCAGAGAAAGACAAATACCATATAATATGATTATATGTGGAATCTAAAATATGATACAAATGAATTTATTTACAACAGAGAAATAGACTCACATACCTAGAGAACAAACATGATTTCCAAAGGGGAAAGGGGGTGTTCAGTTCAGTTGCTCAGTCGTGTCCGACTCTGTGATCCCATGAACCGCAGCATGCCAGGCCTCCCTGTCCATCACAAACTCCCGGAGTTTACCCGAACTCATGTCCATTGAGTCAGTGATGCCATCCAACCATCTCATCCTCTGTTGTCCCCTTCTCCTCCTGCCCTCAATCTTCCCCAGCATCAGGATCTTTTCAAATGAGTCAGCTCTTTGCATCCGGTGGCCAAAGTATTGGAGTTTCAGCTTCAACATCAGTCCTTCCAATGAACACCCAGGACTGATCTCCTTTAGGATGGACTGGTTGGATCTCCTTGCAGTCCAAGGGACTCTCAAGAGTCTTCTCCAACACCACAGTTCAAAAGCATCAATTCTTCAGCACTCAGCTTTCTTTATAGTGCAACTCTCACATCCATACATGATCACTGGAAAAACCATAGCCTTGACTAGACAGACCTTTGTTGGCAAAGTAATGTCTCTGCATATTAGCTGTCTAGGTTGGTCATAGCTTTCCTTCCAAGAAGTAAGCGCCGAGAGGAGCTACCCCATGTCCAAGGTAAGGAGCGGCGGCTGTGCTTTGCTGGAGCAGCCGTGAAGAGATACCCCATGTCCAAGGTAAGAGAAACCCAAGCAAGATGGTAGGCACTGAGAGAGGGCATCAGAGGGCAGACAGACGGAAACCACCATCACAGACAGCTAGCCAATCTGATCACACGGACCACAGCCTTGTCTAACTCAATGAAAGGGGGTGAGGGAGGGATAAATAAGAATTTGGAATTAGCAGATTCAAACTACTTTATATGAAATAGATAAACACTGAGGTCCTACTGCATGGCACAGGGAACTATATTCAATACCTTAAAATAAATCACAATGGAAAACAATATGAAAAATATATATATATACACACACAACTGAATCAGTCTGCTGTATACCAGAAACTAACACAACATGGTAAATCAACTATACTTCAATTAAAAAAAAGAGAATACCCTTTAGTTAAGAGTAACAGAAGTCTCAACCATTTCAACTTCCCTTTATAACTTCTACTGCCACTTTGACTGCATATTTTCTTTACTGGGCCCACTGTCCCTTCTTCCCAGTTCTCAAGAGATTTGGAGGACAGACGTTGCCAGGAAGCAGAGCTCTGTGATATTTTCAGCCTTGTTTTTAGGAGAGCTAGCAGTGAGCTTCCCATTCCCGTTTCTCTCCCAGACACTGGGTACACGCTGCATTCCCAGAACTCTCCACTTTGTTGGGATGGAATATAAAAATAGCCTTCCCCTGCAGGGGACGGTTCTTGATTAGAAATCTTTCAGTATCTTCTCAGTTTCACTTTCACTTTTTAAGGTACTAGATTTTAAACCTGGCAGCTGGCAAACAGCCACATGGGTTTTCAGCTTGCTGGCCCTGACATCTCAAGCTGCTAAGCTGCTAAGTCACTTCAGTCATGTCCAACTCTGTGCAATCCCATAGACGTCAGCCCACCAGACTCCTCCATCCCTGGAATTCTCCAGGCAAGAACACCGGAGTGGGTTGCCATTTCCTTCTCCAATGCATGGAAGTGAAAAGTGAAAGTGAAGTCGCTCAGTCGAGTCCGACTCTTAGCGACCTCATGGACTGGACCGCAGCCTACCAGGCTCCTCTGTCCATGGGATTCTCCAGGCAAGAGTAATGGAATGGGGTGCCATTGCCTTCTCCTTCTCAAGAGAATAACTCAAACCACTTATATAGATCTTCCCTTTCAGGAGCTTAGCAGGGAGTTACAGTGGATCCACCCATCTCTGGGCCATGATCCTGCTGATAAGGATGTTTATGCCATCCTGCTCAGTGATGGATACCACCTGTACGTCTTGGAATTCCACCATGCTGTTTGCCTCTACACTACTTGGTGATTATTCCCTGTGTCGACTTTATACTGCAGTTCCTTAGACTTGACTTGTCTTGCATACTGAAATTTTATACCCATTGAATAGCCACTTTCCATGTCCCTTTTGGGCTTTCCTGGTGGCTCAGTGGTAAAGAATCCACCTGCCAATGTAGGAGATGCAGGTTCAATCCCTGGGTTGGGAGGATCCCCTGGAGAAGGAAATGCCAACCCACTCCAGTATTCTTGTCTGGGAAATCCCATGGACAGACAAGCCTGGCAGGCTACAGTCTATGAGGTCACAAAGAGTCAGACACGACTTACAAATGTCCCTGCTCCTGGCAAATACCATTCTATTCTCGGCTTCTATGAGTATGGCTATTTTGTTAAGAGGGTAGAGCTCATGTTAAATGAGCTTTTTATTATGAACAAAACCAAACCCATTCCTCTTGGGGCAGAGGACTTGATGATCTGGAGTCAGGCTACTCCGGTCCATGCTTGGAGCATCAATTAATCCACTCATGGTGTGTCTGGCAAGAGCAGCTCATTCACTTCAACAAGCATTTATTGAGCACCTATTATGTGCCAGGCATGGTGTAAGTTCTGGCTGAGAGTGATGGCCACACATGTAGGTTTCCTTCCATCATACAGTCTAATTCCTTCCACAATGGAGGGGAGAAATAAAAAACATAAACTAATAATTATAAATGAATGATAGGAATGAAATTAACAGTGTGCTGGATGATGAAAGGCTGCAGTAGGGTTGGAAACCAAAAGAGGAGACCTATTTTAGATAGGGAGGCTACAGAAGGTCTTTCTGAGAAGGTGACTTTTAACATACGACCTGAAAAACAGAAGGAGTCTGAAAATATATATGATCCTGCAGGAAAAGGAGTTATTCACTGGAATGTGGTGACTAGCTATCAGTGTCTATTGAGAAGCATCTCTATGTTTGCCTCCCCTTCCTGGTCCCTAGACTTGGCTTCGTGCAGGCACCTAGAGACACTGAACCAGACCTTGGAGGGAGACAGGAGAGATGGTGCCCACTGCAGTTTCAAGGAGATGTAGTAACAAGACATTTACACTGCTGTGGACATTTCTTTCTATCTTTAGCTTCAACTGGCCCCTGAGCTCCAGACTCAGCTCCACCTATACACATATCATTGCCATGTGGTTGTCTAATGTGTAGCTCCATATTTTCAAGTCTAAAGCAGAACTCTTAATTTTCTGCCTGAGTTTCCCTTACTGCAAGAGACACCAACATCTGCCCAGTAGCACAAGCCAAAAACACAAGAGTCATTCTTGATGCATTTCCTTTTCTCTTTTCCCTCATGCAATACATTGGCAAGAGCTTATCACCCGTATATGTCCAGAATCATCACTTCTCTCCTTCTCCAAGGCCACCATCATGGTCCAAGGCCACCACCCTGTACAGTCCAAGCCCTCAGCATCTGTACTGCTACAACAGCCTCCGACAATGTTCCTTGCTTCTATAATCGTTTCTTCTACAGCTAATTTTCCACAGCATAGAGTGACTGTTGTAAGGTGAAGTCAGGTCTTCTAAATCCCCTTCATAAACCTTCCAATGGCTTCTCATGGCCTTCATAATCCCTGAAAAGCTACTGATCCCTGCCCTCCTCAGACCTATCTGAGACCATTCTCCTTGCTCCTGGCTCTCAGCCTGCTCACTCCTCTCCAGTCATTCTGGCTTTTTTATTCCTTACTACTCAAGGTCATTCCAGCCGCAGGGCCTTTGCATGTTTCATTCTTTCTGCCTGATGCTCTCGTCCTTCAGATTTCTGCATGGCCTCCTCCTCCACCTCCTCCTACTCCACCTTAAAATTTGGTTCAGTCACCCCTTGGTTCTCTACCCTTTCCTTGGGTACACTCTCTAATATATTCCCTAGCTAACTGCATTACTTTGTCTATACTAATTCATAACACATGTCCATTTCCATCCACAGTTATGTTATTTTAATTTGTCAATAGTCTCCCCCATCCTCACTGGAAAATTAGCTCCAGGAGGACAGGGACCCCATCTATTTTGTACATGGCCTTGGATAGCAAAGAGACCAAATTAGTCAATCCTAAAGGAAATCAACCCTGAATAGGTACTGGAAGGACTCATGCTGAAGCTGAACCTCCAATACTTTGACCACCTGATGCAAAGAGCTGACTCACTGGAAAAGACACCGATGCCAGAAAATATCAGGGCAGGATAAGGGTGTGACAGGGGATGAGACGGTTGGATAGCATCAATGACTCAATGGACATGAGTTTGAGCAAACTCTGGGAGGTAATGAAGGACAGGGAAGCCTGGCGTGCTGCAGTCCATGGGGTCACAAAGAGTTGGACATGATTCAGCAACTGAACAACAATACCACCCAGAAGGCTGGGTCCATCGTTCCCACCTGGAACAATGCATGACATGTAGAAGGTGGTCATCATACATTTGTTGGATGAATGTATAAACAAAACAGTGCAAAATATTTTTATGACAGTCTTAAATATTAAGAGAATATTTCATCTCCATTTAACAGATGAGGAACTAGAGGCTGAGAGACCCAGAGAGATCAAGTAACTTGATCAGAATTATACAATGAATCTATAATGAAGCTGGGATTCAGACCCAAGTGATCTGACTTTATCTTTTTTTTTCTTTTAACAGTAAGAATCTTTTATTTTTCTTAAAGATTTTTCATTAATCTTTACTAAGTTAAAAATCACATATAATAAAATGTGCCCATTTGAGCTATACAGTCCAATGAGTTCTGACAAATATACATAACCATGGAATTCCACTATGATATAAAAACAAAATATAGAATATTTCTATCTATAGAATATAGATATAAAAAAGTTCTATATAGATAGATAGAATATAGATAGAAAACCCCACCAAAGTTTCCCTTTATCTCCTTTGTCCTGGCACAGGGCAACTACTGATCTTCTTTCCATTGATACATGCCCTTATTTTTTGGTGCCTGAATTACTTTTCACTACCAAGGTCTCTGGCCTCTCTAAGCTTTAGGTTTCTCGGTTGTATCATGTTGTTGTTCAGTTGCTCAGTCTGTCCAACTCTTTGTGACCCCATGGACTGCAGTAGGCCGGCTTCCCTGTCCTTCACTACCTCCTGGAGTTTTCTCAGGTTCATGTCCATTGAGTCGATGATGCCATCCAACCATCTTATCCTCTGTCGCCCCCTTCTCTTCCTGCCTTCAATCTTTCCCAGCATCAGGGTCTTTTCCAATGAGTTGGCTCTTTGCATCAGGTGGCCAAAGTATTGGAGGTTCAGCTTCAGCATCAGTCCTTCCAGGGAATATTCAGGGTTGATTTCCTACAGGATTGACTGGTTTGATCTCCTTGCAGTCCAAGGGACTCTCAAGAGTCTTCTTCAGCACCACAGTTGTATTATGTAGATGATGATAATGTAGTATCTTCCTCAGAGGTGTACACCAGAATAGTTGATGTTTACAAAATGCTTATAATGGTGTTGGCTATTCTATCAGTCTGCTTGAAAGGACATAGCAATATACCACAGACTGAGTGTCTCAAACAACTGAAACTTATTTTCTCAGTTATGGACACTAGAAGGTGCCAAAAGATTCATTTTCTGGTGCGGGCTCTCTTGTTGACCTCCTCACTGTGTCCTCACGTGGCCTTAGCTCTGTGCCTGCACAGGGTGAGACAGAGCTCTCCAGTGTCTCCTATAAGACATTGATCCCATCAGATTAAGGTGCCCATCCTTGACCTCACTTGGCCCTAATTACCTCCCAAAGAACCCATCTATAAATACCATCATACCCTCAACATATGAATTTGTGAAATGGGGTGAGGGACACAATTTAGTCCATGGCTGCTATTATTATAAGAGTCATACAAATAGTAAATTTCAGAGCTGAGACTTTTGCCCGGGACCTCAGGGGCTTGCTCATTCCATTACTATAGTCTTTCTACCTTTTTACAAAAACTATCAGAATGATATTAATAGTGGCAATGGGAGATGTGTCATCTTTACTTGCAGAAATGTGACTTTCCTAGTAGCCCTGCATGGTGACAATCTTGCCTTAATTCTAGCAGGAGGCAGACTAGATTAACAGAAAGGGCAAGTCTTTGGGGTCAGATAGTTCTGGAATAAAAACCTATGAGATGCAAATAATAGCTGCCCAGAGCACTGCATGGAGCCCATGAGGTCATGTATGTAAAGAACCTCCCACATGCCTGATTTTTAGCAGGTCCCCAGCCAATGATTTTAACCTTTTCAAAAATACATTAAAATGATCCTACACTATGATCAAATGGGATTTATTCCAGGGACGCAAGAATGGATCAGTATCTGCAACTCAGTCAATGTGACACACCATATTAACAAACTGAAGAAAATCATATGATCATCTCAATAGCCTCAGAAAAAGCTTTTGGCAAAATTCAACATCCATTACATTAAAACCTATTAACAAAGTGGGTGCAGAGGGAACATACCTCAACATAATAACAAACCTACAGCCAACAACATTCTCAGTGGTGAATCACAGAAAGCATTTCCTCCAAGATCAGGAAAAAGGATGTACACGTTTGTGCATTTTATTCAGCATAGTACTGGAAGTCCTCACCACAGCAATCAGACAAGAAATGAAAGGAAACCAAATTGGGAAGGAAGAAGCAAAACTGTCCTTGTTTGCAGGTAACATGATACGATACGCAGAAAATTCTAAAGATGCTACTAAAAAACTATTAGAACTAGTAAATGAATTCAGTAAAGTTGCAGGATACAAAATTAACATACAAAAATCTGCTGTTTTCTTAACATAAATAATAAACTACCAGAAAGAAATTAAGAAAGCAATCCCAATTACAATTGCATCAAAAAGAATAAAATGCCTAGGAATAAATTTAACCAAGGAGGCAAAAGACTTGTACACTGAAATATGTAAGACATTGATAAAAGAAAATACAGACACAGATAGTCTGTGCCTGGGGGTGGAAATAATTAATATTATTAAAATGTCTGACCATTCAAAGCAAGCTACAAATTCAGTACAATCCGTACAATGGTATTTTTTCACAAAAATAGAAAAAACAATTCTAACATTTGTATGGATCAACAAAGACCCAAACAGCCAAAGGAACTGGAGCAGGAACAAACCTGAAGGCATTATGCTTCCTGATTTCAAACTATATTACAAAGTTATAATAATCAAACAATATGGTATTGGCATAAAAGCAGACACACAGATCAATGGAAGAGAACAGAGACCCCAGAAATAAACATGTGCATATTTGGTCAATTAATTTATGCCAAAGGAACCATACGTATATAGCAGGGAAAGGACTGTCTCTTCAAAATACAATGCCAGGAAAACAGGACAACCAACAGGCAAAAGAATAAAACTGGATCACTATCTTTTACCATACACAAAAACAAACTCAAAGTAGGTTAAAAATCTGAACGTAAGACCTGAAACCATAAAACTCCTAGAAGAAATGATAGGGAATAATCTCCTTGACGTTGTTCTTGGCAATAATTTTCTGGATTTGGCACCAAAAGCAAAGGTAAGGAAAGCAAATATAAAATAATAGACTTCTTCACAACAAAGGAAATCACCAACAAATGAAAAGCAACCTACTGAATGGAAGAAAATATTTGCAAATCACTAATCTGATGAGCCTCTTGAGAAACCTGTATGCAGGTCAGGAAGCAACAATTAGAAATGGACATGGAACAGCAGACTGGTTCCAAAGAGGAAAAGGAGTATGTTAAGGCTGTATATTGTCACCTTGCTTATTTAACTTATATGCAGAGTACATCATGAGAAATGCTGGGCTGGAGGAAGCACAAGCTGGAACCAAGATTGCCGGGAGGAATATCAATAACCTCAGATATGCAGATGACACCACCCTTATGGCAGAGAGTGAAGAAGAACTAAAGAACCTCTTGATGAAAGTGAAAGAGGACAGTGAAAAAGTTGGCTTAAAGCTCAACATTCAGAAAACTAAGATCATGGCATCTGGTCCCATCACTTCATAAGAAATAGATGGGGAGACAGTGGAAACAGTGACAGATGTTATTTTGGGGGGCTCCAAAATCACTGCAGATGGTGACTGCAGCCATGAAAATAAAAGACGCTTACTCCTTGGAAGGAAAGTTATGACCAACCTAGATAGCATATTAAAAAACAGAGACATTACTTTGCCAACAAAGGTCCGTTTGGTCAAGGCTATGGTTTTTCCAGTGGTCACGTATGGATGTGAGAGTTGGACTATAAAGAAAGCTGAGCGCCGAAGAATTGATGCTTTTGAACTGTGGTGTTGGAGAAGACTCTTGAGAGTCCCTTGGACTGCAAGGAGATCCAACCAATCCATCTTAAAGGAGATCAGTCCTGGGTGTTCATTGGTAGAACTGATTTTTGAAGCTGAAACTCCAATACTTTGGCCACGTGATGTGAAGAGCTGACTCATTTGAAAACACCCTGATTCTGGGAAAGATTGAGGGCAGGAGGAGAAGGGGACAACAGAGAATGAGATGGCTGGATGGCATCACTGACTCCATGGACATGGGTTTGGGACTCCGGGAGTTGGTAATGGACAGGGAGGCCTGGCGTGCCGTGATTCATGGTGTCACAAAGAGTCGGACACGACTGAACAACTGAACTGAACTGAATCTGATAAGGGGTTAATACCCTCTAAAAAGGCAGAGAATGCACACAACTCAATAGGAAAAAAACTCTAAAACTATCCAATCAAAAATATACCGAGGAACTGAATAGACAATTTTTTGAAAGAAGTCATATAAACAGTCAACAAATACTCAACATCAACATGAAAAAGTGCTCAACATCACTAATCCTCAGGGAAATGCAAGTCAAAATCATAAGATATTACCTCATTCCTGTTAGAATGGCTATTATCAAAAAGATAAGAAATAACAAGTATTAGAGAAGATGTGGATAAAGGGGCACCTTTGTACACTGTTGGTGGGAATGTAAATTGGTGTAGCCACTACAGAAGTTCTTCCAGAAAGTAAAAGTTGAACTACCATATGATCCAGCAGTCCCACGTATGGGTGTTTATCTAAAGGAAACAAAATCACTATCTTGAAAAGCTCTCTGCATCCCCATGTTCACTGCAGCATTATTTGCAATAGCCAAGATACAAAAGCAACCTAAGTACCTATCAGTAGATGAATGGATAAAGTAGATGTAATGTGATGGGTGTTACCTAAAATTTGGCCATAAAAAAGAAGGAAATGCTGCCACTTGGAATAACATGGATGAACCTTGAGGACTTTATGCTAACTGAAATAAGTCAGACAGAGAAAAACAGATACTGTATCATCTTACTTACAGGTAGAATCTAAAAAGAAACTGAACTCAGAGATAAACAAAACAGGTTGGTGATTGCCAGAGGCACGGAGGTGGGAGGTAGGCAAAAAGGGTAAAGAGGGTTAAAAAGTACAAATATCAAACACAAAGAACAAATATTAAAAGCAGCAAGGTAAAAACAACAAATAACACACAACGAGATTCCCATGAGGATAACAGTTGATCTTTCAATAGAAACTCTTCAGGCCAGAAGGGAATGGCAGGGCATACTTAAAGTGATGAAAGAGAAAAACCTCAGATTACTGTACCCAGCAAGGATCTCATTCAAGTATGAAGGAGAAATCATAAGCTTTACAGACAAGCAAAAGCTGACAGAATTCAGCACCACCAAACCAGCTTTCCAACAAATGCCAAAGGATCTTCTCTAGATAAGAAACACAGAAAGGGTGTATAAACTTGAACCCAAAACAACAAAGTAAATGGTAATGGGACCATGCTTACCAATAATTACCTTAAATGGAAATGGGTTGACTGCCCCAACCAAAAGACAAAGACTGGCTGAATGGATACAAAAACAAGACCCCTATATATGCTGTCTACAAGAGATCCACCTCTAAACAAGGTCCACACACAGACTGAAAGTGAAGGGCTGAGAAAGATATTCCATGCAAATAGAGACCAAAAGAAAGCAGGAGTAGCAATACTCATATCAGATAAAATAGACTTTAAAATAAAGGCTGTTAAAAGAGACAAAGAAGGACACTACATAATGATCAAAGGATCAATACAAGAAGAAGATATAACAATTATAAATATATATGCACCCAACATAGAAGCACCGCAATATGTAAGGCAAACACTAACAAGTATGAAAGGGGAAATTAACAATAACACAATAATAGTGGGAGACCTTAATACCCCACTCACACCTATAGCCAGATCAACTAAACCAAAAATTAACAAGGAAACACAAACTTTAAATGATATAATAGACCAGTTAGGCCTAATTGATATCTATAGGACATTTCACCCCAAAACAATAAATTTAACCTTTTTCTCAAGTGCACATGGAACATTCTCCAGGATAGATCACATCCTGGGCCATAATTCTAGCCTTGGTAGATTCAAAAAAATTGAAATCATTCCAAGCATCTTTTCTGACCACAATGCAATAAGATTAGATCTCAATTACAGGAGAAAAACTATTAAAAATTCCAACATATGGAGGCTGAACAACATGCTGCTGAATAACCAACAAATCACATAAGAAATCAAAAAAGAAATCAAAATATACATAGAAACAAATGAAAATGAAAACACAACAACCCCAAACCTATGGGACACTGTAAAAGTAGTGCTAAGGGGAAAGTTCACAGCTATACAGGCTAACCTCAAGACACAAGAAAAAAGTCAAATAAATAACCTAACTCTACACCTAAAGCAACTAGAGAAGGAAGAAATGAAGAACCCCAGGGTTAGTAGAAGGAAAGAAATCTTAAAAATAAGGGCAGAAATAAGTGCAAAAGAAACAAAAGACACCATAGCAAAAATCAACAAAGCTAAAAGTTGGTTCTTTGAGAAGATAAATAAAATTGACAAACCATTAGCCAGACTCATCGAGAAACAAAGGGAGAAGAGTCAAATCAACAAAATAAGAAATGAAAATGGAGAAATCACAACAGACAACACAGAAATACAAAGGATCACAAGAGACTATCAGCAACTATATGCCAATAAAATGGACAACTTGGAAGAAAAGGACAAATTTTTAGAAAAGTAAAACCTCCAAAACTGAACCAGAAAGAAACAGAAAATCTTAAGAGACCCATCACAAGCACAGAAATTGAAACTGTAATCAGAAATCTTCCAGCAAACAAAAGCCCAGGACCAGACGGCTTCACAGCTGAATTCTACCAAAAATTTAGAGAAGAGCTAACACCTATCCTACTCAAACTCTTCCAGAAAATTGCAGAAGAAGGTAAACTTCCAAACTCATTCTATGAGGACACCATCACCCTAATACCAAAACCAGACAAAGACACCACAAAAAAAAAAAAAAGAAAAGAAAAGAAAACTACAGGCCAATATCACTGATGAACACAGACACAAAAATCCTTAACAAAATTCTAGCAAACAGACTCCAACAACATATTAAAAACATCATACATCATGACCAAGTGGGTTTATCCCAGGGATACATGGATTCTTCAATATCTGCAAATCAATCAACGTAATACACCACATTAACAAATTGAAAGATAAAAACCATATGATTATCTCAATAGATGCAGAGAAAGCCTTTGACAAAATTCAACATCCGTTTATGATAAAAACCCTCCAGAAAACATGAAGAGAAGGAATATACCTCAACATAATAAAAACTATATATGACAAACCCACAGCAAACATTATCCTCAATGGTGAAAAATTGAAAGCATTTCCCCTAAAGTCAAGAACAAGACAAGGGTGCCCACTCTCACCACTATTATTCAATATAGTTTTGGAAGTTTTGGCCATAGCAATCAGAGAAGAAAAAGAAATAAAAGGAATCCAGAGTGGAAAAGAAGAAGTAAAACTCTCACTGTTTGCAGATGGCATGATCCTCTACATAGAAAACCCTAAAGACTCCACCAGAAAATTACTAGAGCTAATCAATGAATATAGTAAAGTTGCAGGATATAAAATTAACACACAGAAATCCCTTGCATTCTTATACACTAACAGTGAGAAAATAGAGAAATTAAGGAAACAATTCCATTCACCACTGCAATGAGAAGAATTAAATACTTAGAAATATATCTACCTAAAGAAACAAAAGACCTATATATAGAAAACTATAAAACACTGATGAAAGAAATCAAAGAGGACACAAACAGATGGAGAAATATACCATGTTCATGGGTTGGAAGAATCAACATAGTGAAAATGAGTATACTACCCAAAGCAATCTATAGATTCAATGCAATCCTTATCAAGCTACCAAAGGTTTATTTCACAGAACTAGAACAAATAAATTCACAATTTGTATGGAAATACAAAAAACCTCGAATAGCCAAAGCAATCTTGAGAAAGAAGAATGGAACAGGATGAATCAACCTGCCCGACTTCAGGCTCTACTACAAAGCCACAGTCATCAAGACAGTATGGTACTGGCACAAAGACAGAAATATAGATCAACGGAACAAAATAGAAAGCCCAGAAATAAATCCACGAACCTATGGACACCTTTTCTTCGACAAAGGAGGCAAGAGTATACAATGGAGAAAAGATAATCTCTTTAACAAGTGGTACTGGGAAAACGGGTCAACCACTTGTAAAAGAATGAAACTAGAACACTTTCTAACACCATACACAAAAATAAACCTTCAAAATGGATTAAAGATCTAAACGCAAGACCAGAAACTATAAAACTTCTAGAGGAAAACATAGGCAAAAACACTCCAACATAAATCATAGCAGGATCCTCTATGACCCACCTCCCAGAGTATTGGAAATAAAAGCAAAAATAAACATTTGTTACTTAGAAGCTTTTGCACAACAAAGGAAACTATAAGCAAGGTGAAAAGACAACCTTCAGAATGGGAGAAAATAATAACAAATGAAGCAACTGACAAAAAATTAATCTCAAAAATATACAAGCAACTCCTGAAGCTCAATTCCAGGAAAAAAAAAAAAAAAAAAAACCCAATCAAAAAATGGGCCAAAGAACTAAATAGACATTTCTCCAAAGAAGACATACACATGAAAAGATGCTCAACATCACTCATCATCAGAGAAATGCAAATCAAAACCACAGTGAGGTACCATTACACGCCAGTCAGAATGGCTGCTATCCAAAAGTCTACAAGCAATAAATGCTGGAGAGGGTGTGGAGAAAAGGGAACCCTCTTACACTGCTGGTGGGAATGCAAACTATCACTGCCACTATGGAGAACAGTGTGGAGATTCCTTAAAAAACTGGAAATAGAACTGCTATATGACGCATCAATTTCACTGTTGGGCATACACACCGAAGAAATCAGATCTGAAAGAGACACGTGCACCCCAATGTTCACTGCAGCACTGTTCATAATAGCCAGGACATGGAAGCAACCTAGATGTCCATCATCAGATGAATGGATAAGAAAGCTGTGGTACATATACACAATGGAATATTACTTAGCCACTAAAAAGAATACATTTGAATCAGTTCTAATGAGGTGGATGAAACTGGAGCCTATTATACAGAGTGAAGTAAGCCAGAAAGAAAAACTCCAATACAGTATACTAACGCATATATATGGAATCTAGACAGATGGTAACAATAACCCTATATGCAAGACATCAAAAGAGACATAGATGTGTAGAACAGTTTTTTGGACTCTGTAGGAGAGGGCGAGGGTGGGATGATTTGGGAGAATGGCATTGAAACATGAATATTATCATATGTGAAACAGATCACCAGTCCAGGTTTGATGCATGAGACAGGGTGCTTGGGGCTGGTGCAATGAGATGACCCAGAGGGATGGGATGGGAGGGCAGTTCAGGATGGGGAACACATGTACACCCATGGTGGATCCAGGTCAATGCATGGAAAAACCACTACAATATTGTAAAGTAATTAGCCTCCAATTAAAATAAGTAAATTTATATTAAAAAAAAAACTTCTAGTTATGACATAAATAAGTCCTGGGGGTGTGATAATGTACAGCATTGTGACAATAGTTTACAATGCAGTATTACATGTTTGAAAATTGTTGAAAATAAATCTTAAAAGTTCTTATCACAAGAAAAATTATAACTGTGTGGTGATGAAAGTCAATTAAATTTACTGAGGTAATTATTTCACAATCTACACTTGTATCAAATCATCATGTTGTACACCTAAAACTAACACACTCAGCCCTAGTACAGCATAGATCTGAACAGTGCAGGTCTACTTATAAGTAGCTTTTTTTTCCCATTTTAAATATACACTACAAGATCCATGGATACAGAACCCAAAAACACAGAATCCAGTGGATGCAGATCCAAACCCACAAATGGGAAGGCCCAACTGTGAAGTTACATGCAGATTTTTGACTGTGTGTGTTTGTGTGTGGAGGGGCAGTTAGTGCCCTTAATCCTCATGTTGTTCAAGGGTTGACTGTACAATGTTTTATATCAATTACATCTCAATAAAAAAGAAGAGACAGAAGGTATAGAAGTCCCTTTTAACCATTGAAACAGAGCTTAGGTTTCTATTATTGAACCAAAAAATGCAAGGTCTCATGGATAGCCTACCTCAGGGTATTCAGAGAACACACACACAACAGTACTACTCTATACTTCACGTCCTTAAAAATATATATAGAAGATTATTCCGTTTCAGTAAATAAATTCCTCATTCTTAAAGCAAGCACCCCCTCCAAAGAGACTGAAGCCACACCTACACCTTAGCTGGATGCACTGGAAGGGGGGCTGCCTTCATGAGGAGGGAGACTGATACTTAAGTTCAACATGTAAGTAGAACTTGGCTCTGTTGAGACTGTAAAACAAGACATTTCTCTATGGCAAAGCCAGTGTCACTCCACTACAGTCCATTGGAGAAGTTACATGTGATCCCACACAACCCACAGAGGGTCCCTAGCTCCTCCCACAAGGTTCTCAGGAATATCCACAATTATGAGCTCCATCCTTAGGAGCTAGTCAGGGCTCTGCTGAGCTGAGTAGCAGGGGTGGGAAACGGCAGCTTTTCAGAAGGACCTCCCTAAAGGGCAAGAATGTGGTGGGTGTTTTATAAAAAGAACAGGAGAAAATAGGTGAGTTGGAACGCAAAGGGGAGACTACTGATTCAGACAATTTAGTTTCCATCTTTGATAATCCTAACCATTCAAAACCCACAACCTTTCTCAGCATCCCATCAATATGCAGAGGAAAAAAAAAAATCATCTGCATCTCCACAGTTAACAACAGCCATTTATCACTTCTCAGCCTTCAGCTCTTTTGTACTTTTGCTCAAAACCAGCTACCAGGGATGCTTTTTCTAGGTGTTCTCGCTCACAGTGACATCAGACTGAGGCACCCTCTGTTTTTCAGGGGGAAATGGGCATCTTCCTTTCCACACACTCACCCTTTTGGTCACCACTGTTGCAGCCAATTCTGCCACCACCTCCGCCTTCCATCAGAAATGAACAAATGAAAATCCCTACAGTTTTACAAAGTGACATGCAATTCTGCCTCTTACACAGCCTGGTGTCAGGCAGAGCTTTCCTTTGATCCAGGTAATTTACACTCTGACCTCCAGAGAGGAGGTCTGTCAGTGTTTGTTTCAACAGAGGCACACGCTGCAGTTTTGTGGCCAGAACCTGATTTCTCTTCCTCTTAGGCCGCTCTTTCTTTCTCTCCTCCCAGCAGAAGTCAGGAGGGAGGATAATGTATTCTACCTTGGTGGGTGGATGCCAATCCCTACCCCACCCAGAACAATCCATTCTGAGCTCTCCCTCTGGGTCACTCGGAGGCAGGGCCCCTGTTTCCATCCTTGAGGAGCAGCAAACTGTAATTATAAACACATTCATTCATTCTCTCTGTCTCTCACACCCATACACATGCCTGGATAAAGAGTCAGGAGTCAGATCCCTGACATCATGAACTGCTGTCACAAAATCCCCTCACTGTTTTGAACCTTAGCTGCCTCATCTTGGAATGAATGGCTTGGGAAGAGGACCCATAAAGTCTTCAGCTTGAGGAGTGTTTGATCTAATAAATGTTCACGTGGGACTTCCTTGGTGGCTCAGCAGTAAAGAATCTGCCTGCAATGCAGGAGATGCAAGAGAGACAAGTTCAATCCCCAAGTTGGGAAGATCCCCTGGAGGAGGAAATGGCAACCCAGGTTCAATATTCTTGCCAAGAAAACTCCATGGACAGAGGAGCTTGGCAGGCTATGTCCTTAAGGTTACAAAGAGTTGGACACAACTGCACAATTGAACACACATGAGAGGTGGGACTGAACCCCCCAAATCCCATAGATCAAGGATCCCTAACCTCCAGGATCCAATTAATGCCTGATGATCTGAGGTGGAACTGACATAATAATAATAACAATAAAATGCACAATAAATGTAATGAGCTTGAATCATCCTGAAACCATCTCCCCACCCTGGTTCCGGGAAAAACTGTCTTCCACAAAACTGATCCCTGGGGTCAAAAAGGCTGGGGATTGCTGCCACAGATGATCAGGGAAGATGCTACTATCAGAACCAGGGAGGGAAACTTGACTTTAGAAAACATTCCAAAACACCTGCTACAAAAATCTACACCCCCAGAATGAGTCCTTCCACCCCACTCAAGGGCAGTAGTGAGGACGCTAGCTGGGACAACCTGTGTGGCCTCAAATACTGACTCCCAACCCACGGTGTGTTGGAGCTAGATGATACAGACGTGTTAAAGATGACTGCATGCTTCTCTTCCGAACTTAGTGACTTGGTGGCAGCTTAAAATTGGTTATAGCATAAAGGAGGCACACAGTGTGTCAGTCACTCAACTGTGTCTGACTCTTTGCGACCCCATGGACTGTAGCTCACCAGGTTCCTCTGTCCATGGGATTCTCCAGGCAGTAATACTGGAGTGGGTTGCTATTTCCTCCTCCAGGGGATCTTCCTGACCCAGGGATCAAACCCAGGTCCCCTGAATTGCAGGCAGATTCTTTACCATCTGAGCTACCAGGGAAGCAAGAATATATTAATACAATGGAGAAAAAGTCGTCTCTTCAGTACATGGTGCTGGGAAAACTAGACAGTTACATGCAAAAGAATGAAATTAGAACACTCCCTAACACCATACACAAAAACTCCAAATGGATTAAAGACCTAAATGTAAGGCCAGATACCATAAGATTCTTAGAAGAAAACATCGGCAGAACACTTTTTGACATAAATCACAGCAAGATCTTTTACGATGCACCTCCTAGAGTTCTCAAAATAAAAACAAAAATAAATGGGACGTAACTAAATGTAAAAGCTTTTGCAGAGCAAAGGAAAGCATAGACCAGGTGAAAAGACAACCTTTAGAATGGGAGAAAACATTTGCAAATGAAGCATCTGATAAGAGATTAAACTCCAAAACAAACAACTCATGCAGCTCAATATCAAAACAAACAACCCAATCAAAAAGTAGATAGAAGACCTAGATATCTTTTCAAAGACAACATACAGATGGCCAACAGGCACATGAAAAGATGCTCAACATAACTAAATTATTATAGAAATGCAAATCAAAACTATAATGCGATACGACCTTCCTACTGGTCAGAAGGGCCATTATCAAAAAACATACAAACAATAAATGCAGGAGAAAAGGGAACCTCCTTACATTGTTGGTGGGAATGTAAACTGGTGTAGCCACTATGGAGAACAGCATGGAGGTTCCTTAAAAAATTAAAAATAGTTACTATATGACTCCTTGGTATATACATCTCACTCCTTGGTATATATCCAGAGAAAACCATAATTCCAAAAGATACATGTACCCCAATATTCACTGCAGCACTATTTACAATGGCCAGGATATGGAAGCAACCTAAATGTCCATCAATAGAAGAATAAAAAAGACTTGGTACATATATATATTGGAATATTACTCATCCATTAAAAGGAACAAAATTTTGCCATTTGCAGAGATGTGGACAGACCTAGAGACAGTCATACAGAGTGAAGGCAGTCAGGAGGAGAAAAACAAATACTGTATATTAATGCATATATGTGGAATCTAGAAAAATGGTACAGATAAACCTATTCACAAAGCAGAAATAGACGGATGTGGAGAACAAATGTATGGAGGCCAAGGGCAGAAAGGGGTGGGTAGGATAAATTGAGAGACCGAGACTTATACACATACACTGCTGTGTATAAAGTGAATAGCTAGTCAGGGCCTAGTGTACAGTACAGGGGGGAAAAGAAGGTACAAACAAGACCAGGAGCTAATTGTGGCCCAGATCATGAACTCCTTATTGCCAAATTCAGAAAAATTGAAGAAAGTAGGGAAAATCACTAGGCCATTCAGGATGACCTAAATCAAATCCCTTACAATTATACAGTAGAAGTGACAAATAGATTCTAGGGATTAGATCTGATAAGAGTGCCTAAAGAACTATGGATGAAGGTTCGTAACATTCTACAGGAGGCAGTGATCAAAACCATCTCCAAGAAAAAGAAATGCAAAAAAGGCAAAATGGATGTCTGAGGAGGCCTTACAAATAGCTCAGAAAAGAAGAAAAGTGAAAATCAAAGGAGAAAAGGAAAGATATACCTATCTGGATGCAGAGTTCCAAACAATAGCAAGGAGAGATAAGAAAGCCTTCCTCAGTGATCAGTGCAAAGAAGCAGAGAACAATAGAATGGGAAAGACTAGAGATGACTTCAAGAAAATTAGTGATACCAAGGGGATGTTTCATGCAAAGATGGGCACAATAAAAGACAGAAATGGTATGGACCTAACAGAAGCAGAAGATATTAAGAAGAGATGGCAAGAATACACAGAAAAATTATACAAAAAGTATCTAATGACCTGGATAACCTCAATCATGTGATCACTAACCTAGAGCCCGACATCTGGAGTATGAAGTCAAGTGGGCCTTAGGAAGCATCACTACGAACAAAGCTAATGGAGGTGATGGAATTCTAGCTGAACTATTTCAAATACTTAAAGATGAAGCTGTTAAACTGTTGCACTCAATATATCAGCAAATTTGTGGCCACTCAGCAGTGGCCACAGGATTGGAAAAGGTCAGTTTTCATTTCAATCCTAAAGAAGGGTAATGCCAAAGAATGTTCAAACTACCACATAACTGCACTCATTTCACATTTTCACATGCTAGCAAAGTAATGCTCAAAATTCTCCAAGCGAGGCTTCAACAGTACATAAACCAAGAACTTCCAGATATTCAGGGTAGATTTAGAAAAGGCAGAGGAACCAGAGATAAATTGCCAACATCCACTGGACCATAGAAAAAGCAAGAGAATTCCAGAAAAACATCCACTTCTGCTTCATTGACTATGCTAAAGCTTTTGACTGTGTGAATCACAACATACTATGGAAAAATTCTTAAAGAGATGGGAATAGCAGACCACCTAACTTGCCTCCTGAGAAACCTGTATGCAGGTCTAGAAGCAACAGTTAGAGACACACAAGGAACAATGGGCCGGTTCCAATTTGGGAAAGGATTACGTCAAGGCTGTATACTGTCACCTAGTTTATTTAACTTACATGCAGAGTACATCATGAGAAATGCTGGGCTGGATGGAAGAAACACAAGGTGGAATACAGATTTCTGGGAGAAATATCAATAACTTCAGATACGCAGATGACACCACCCTTATGGCAGAAAGCAAAGAGGAACTAAACAACCTCTTGATGAAAGTGAAAGAGGAGAATGAAAAAGCTGGCTTAAAACTCAACATTCAAAAAACAAAGATCATGGCGTCCAATCCAATCACTTCATGGCAAATAGATAGGGAAACAATGGAAACAGTGACAGACTTTATTTTGGAGGGCTCCAAAATCACTGCAGATGGTGACTGCAGCCATGAAATTAAAAGATGCTTGCACCTTGGAAGAAAAGCTATGACCATGTATGGATGTGAGAGTTGGACTATAAAGAAAGCTGAGTGCTGAAAAATTGATGCTTTTGAACTGTGGTGTTGGAGAAGACTCTGAGAGTCCCTTGGACTGCAAGGAGATCCAACCAGTCCATCCTAAAGGAGATCAGTCCTGGGTGTTCATTGGAAGGACTGATGCTGAAGCTCCAATACTTTGGCCACCTCATGTGACGAGTTGACTCATTGGAAAAGACCCTGATGCTGGGAGGGATTGGGGGCAGGAGGAGAAGGGGAGGACAGAGGATAAGATGGCTGGATGGCATCACCGACTCGATGGACATGAATTTGAGTGGACTCTGGGAATTGGTGATGGACAGGGAGGCCTGGCGTGCTGCAGTTCATGGGGTCACAAAGAGTCGGACACAACTGAGCAACTGAACTGAACTGAACTGAAATCAACTATATGTCAATAAAATAAATTTCAAAAAAAAAAAAAGAAAAGAAAAGAAAAGCTATGACCAACCTTGACAGCATATTAAAAAGCTGAGACATTATTTTGCCCAAAGCTCCATGGAGTTAAAGCTATGGTTTTTCCAACAGTCATATGTGGATGCGAGAGTTGAACCATAAAGAAGGCTGAGCACCGAAGAATTGATTCTTTTGAACTGTGGTGTTGGAGAAGAGTCTTGAGAGTTCCAAGGACTGCAAGGAGATCAAACTAGTCAATCCAAAGGGAAATCAATCCTGAATATTCACTGGAAGGACTGATGCTGAAGCTCCACTACTTGGACCACCTGATGTGAAGAGCCAATTCATTGGAAAAGACCTTGATGCTGAGAAAGACTGAAGGCAGGAGGAGAAGGGGACAACAGAGGAGAAATGGTTGGATGGCATCACTGACTTGATGGACATGAGTTTGAGCAAGCTCTGGGAGATGGTGAAGGACAGGGAAGCCTGGTGTGCAGCAGTTCGTGGGACACAGCTGAGTGACTGAACAAAAACAACAAATCTGATAGTAGGACGTAAGTTAACCCTAAAAATGCATTCCAATATACATTAGGTACAGATGAATACTGTTTGATTCCACTTCTATGAGGTAGCTAGAACAGTCAATAATTGCCAGAGTCAGAAAGTACACTGGTAGATCCCAGGGTCTGGGGAGTAGGCGAGGAGTTAGTATTTAACGGGGACATAGTGAGAAATTCGGGAGGTGGATGACAGTGAGTGTCATGGAACAATGTGAATATACTTAGCTGCACAGTTAAACATGGCTAAGATGGTATGTTTTGTGTTATGTGACTTTTACCATGATTAAAAAACATTTAAAAACTTGGTCACACAGTGCAAGTTCAATGCATGAAGCACAGCACCTGAAGTCGGTGCTCTGGGACAACCTAGACAGACAGGTGGGGAGGGAGGTAGGAAGGGGTTTCAGGATGGGGGGCACACATGTGTACCGGTGGACAATTCATGTTGGTGTATGGCAAAAACCACTACAATATTGTAAAGTAATCATCCACCAATTAAAATAAATAAATTAAAAAATAAAATTTATTTTTGTAAAACAGAAAAAAAAATTGGCCACAGCAGGATTAGTTACACCACAGAAATCAGCAAATGATATAAATTATGGCTTCTTTTTTTTTTTTTCTTACAGAGAGCTGGTTTATCAGCACTTTCTGTCACTATACACAATAGCCCAGACACAGAAGCAACTAAATGTCCATCAACAGAGGAACGGATAAAGAAAATGTGGTACATATATACAATGGAATACTACTCATAAAAAGAATGAAATAATGCCATTTGTAGCAACATGGATGGACCTAGAGATCATCATAGAAACGGAAGTAAGACAAAGACAAGTATCATGTGATATCACTCATATGTAGAATCTAATTTTAAGATGATAAACGAATTTATTTGCAAAACAGAAACAGATTTACAGACATGGAAAACAAACCTATGGTTACCAAAGGGGAAATGTGGAGAGGCAGGATAAATCAAGAGCCTGGGGTTAACATACACACACTGCTATAGACAACCAACAAGGACCTACAGCATAGCACAGGGAACTACACTCAGTATTCTGGAATAACCTATATGAGAAAAGAATCTGGAAAAAATGAATATTCACACACTGCAGAGCTGAATCACTTTGTTGTGTACCTGAAACTTAACACAACATTGTAAGTCAACTATATTCCAATAAAATAAAAAAATTTTTTAAAACTAAATATATGTATATCCAGTGAGCACTCTCTCCATCCATCCATCCATCCATCCATTCATCTTCCTATTGCTTCTATCTCTTGGGGGAATCCTGAGTAATATATTCACAAACCCACAGGTCCTACTTCTTAGTCATCCTCATCTCCTAGAGGAAATTGTATTGCTAAGAAAGAAAGGAATTTGCATATTTGTAAGTCTCCTTTTACCAAATATAGATTTAAATAAAATTCAAAAGAAAAAAAATCAGAAAAAAAAAAGCACAAAGAATCTAAAGTCCTAGGTCTCTATCTTAATTCTGAGTCAACCCTGATTTCTTTAAAATTCTGGCCACAAACTGCTCTCTCTAGGAATCCCTTCTCTATAAATGAAAGAAGGTTTCACCTCAGATGCAGATTTCTGCCTCAGATTCACCAAAACTTCACCACCCTCAAGTTCCACAGAATCATCTTTCTGTCTCCCTCTAATTCCAAGATTTAGAGTGAGAATCATGGTGCTCTTCCACCACAAAGCTTATCTGATGCTCTGTCCCCTGGGTAAACAAATTTCCAGCTGAGCCTGCCAGCAGCACGGAGCTCTAGCCAAGTTCAGCAGACATCAAGGGCTTCAGGGTCTTTTCCATGTTCTCAGCTCCAACATGGCCGTGAAATATCCCTACTCCCCAAAGCCCAGCAGGTATTCAGCCATCCTGCCGTGTGCCAGGCTTGCTGACCCAGCCGTCTTCCTTGCAATAAGCCCTGTACCGACCTTGCACCTGGCTGTCCTTGTTGGGACCAGGGGAGTATTTGCACCAAGTCTCTGGATGGCCTCACAGCTCATTTCAGCCCTGCTTCCTTCATCCTGCTCTAGTGGGAAAACTTTAGTTACTGGAACCAGGGCAACTTGAGGGGAAAGGATCAGGGTCAAGAAATGTTGATAGAAAATGGCAACCCACTCCTGAATTCTTGCCTGGGAGATCCCACGGACAGAGGAGCCTGGTGGGCTACAGGCTGTGTGTCAGACGTGTCTTAGTGACTGAACAACAACAAAGAGACATGCACGCAATTAAATAGTTAATCCCACTAGGGGATTGTAAGCATAAAAAAATATGGGAGAGCCCTATAAGTTAATGATTATTCAGGAAAGCAGGTTTGCTTAACCACAAAACCAAGCAGGCTTGCTTAGCGACAAAAGATGCAACAGAAGCACAAGACAGGCCCCTAAACAATAAAATAATGGTGGCATGAGACCTACCTCCTTCCAGTGAGCTCAGAAAGTTAATGATCTCTAGGACATGCTCTCTGCACACAGGAAAAACAATCATTTGAGGACCTGGTTTGATCATGAAGGGACAAGAAAACTCCCCTGCTCAACCTGAATGAGAAGTTGATGATGGAAGCATGTCTGCTGAAGAAAAACAAAGAAGTTCTCCTCCTCCTTCCCACTTTTCCTTTGATTTTAAAACTGTTGCCCAGTAAGTTCTTGGGGCACAGCATTTCCTGCCTGCTTGCTTGTAAACCTCACAATAGTCCTATTCTAACAAATCACTTATCTAAAATACATATAAAAAAAGAAATGTTGATAGAGACCACCCCAGAGTTTCGGTTAAAGGCCAAATATAGGAGAAAAAACCAAAAAGGTATGCTAGGTACCCTTCATGCTAAAGACAGCCGTTGATAGTTAGGGACCACAAATGGACCAGCCACTCTTCTGCTCAGTTACCTGGGACATGTCCTCTCCCAGAAGATGAGCTCAACTGGAAAGTGGAAATTCTGGTTTTCCTTCCTTGCTGGCTCTCCAATCTTGGCCTCTGCCAAAGGAGGGCACCCAGTTCACCCCTACAGACAGTCTGCCCCCGTGAGCATGCCATTTCCTTCCAAGTTAACCAGAACTTCCACTTCTTCCTCTTCACCTCCTTTTGCCTTTCCACATGGCATGTGGATTCTTAGTTCCCCCACCAGAGATCAGACCTTCACCCCTTGCACTGGAAAGTGGATTCTTGACCACTGGACCACCAAGGACGTGCCTTCATTTCTTTTTTGATGGTGATGAGATAGAGGCGAAGAATGTGGAGGCGTATTTTGTATCAAAGCCTCAAGAACTGGAGGCTTTCCTTGTTTTAACTTTGGACCTCAGCTGAACTTCTGAGAGATCAGAAAAAAATCTCTAGTATTTTCATTTAAACAGAGATTTGTTCCTAAGTTTAACAGAAAGAGTAGCTCTGAAAGTGCAGTAATAGGTTGAGGGTTTGTATCTGCAGACAAGTTGACTTTCAGCATCTTCCCCATGGGGGACCACTTAGGCAGTAGCTATAGGTCGGGACAAACCCATTCATCATTTACAGAGAACATCAGTCAACTTACAGTGAGACAAAAGCACTCCCCGTGTCCATCTCCTTGTATCCTGTGGCCCCTGACTTCTGTAATGTCTCAGCACAGAAAGCTACTCAATGAGCAAGACTCTCCCCTCCCACTGTGGGGCTTTCTCTGTAATGACTGGAATATAACTCACAAGGCACCAAGAGGAAATAAAGAAAATAAGTCCGAGGGTCAGATACCTGAAGTAGAAACATACTTGAACTAGATGGGAAGTTTCTCTGGCTTCCTTTGAAATCACTGGAGCTGCCTATTTTTTTGGGGGGGGGAGGGTGGTGGTGGTGGTGATGAGCTGAGGGTGAACATGTAGGCTGAGCAGTGAGGATGGAAATCAACTAGACCATTTATTTATTGTCCAAACTGGGACACTTCTGAGAGTGAAAAGGGACAATGGTGATCAGCTGGAGCAAATCAAGACATGGGTCAGCCTACTTCCGACATGTTACAACCGTGAAGCATTAGGAACCTGCATGACACACAGGTCATCACCCCCACCACCCGACTTCAGTAATTCCAGGGCCCATTTTAGCCACAGGAAGAGGACTGATGTCAACTTGCCAAAATCTTTCTGGATGCTTACACTCACTTTCTGTATTTTTCTCTCAACACAGACTGCATTTTGAGTAGCACTGAAGGCTATGCACAGATATTTTTAAAAAATAATTGTATTTTTGGCCGTGCTGGGTCTTCGTTGCTGCACAGGCTTGCGGAGAGCAGGGACTGTTCTCAAGCTGTAGGACTGGGCTACTCATTGCGGTGGCTTCTCTTGTTGTGCAGCACAGGCCCTGGGGCCTGTGGGCTTCAGGAGTTGCAGTTCGTGGGCTCAGCAGTCACGGCTCCAGACTCTAGAGCTCAGGCTCAATAATTGTGGTGCACAGGTTTAGTTGCTCTGCAGCATGTGGGATCTTCCCAGATCAGGAACTGAATCAGTGTCTACTGCATCGGCAGCTGGATTCCTTATCACTGAGCACCAGGGAAGCCCCCTCGTAGTAGATTTGAGAGTCTTAATTATGTAAAAAAAAAAAGATCCCAAGGCTTTTTCTGGAAGAGACTGTAACTGGAAAAAGAGCCACAAGAAATGAGCTGAGCCCAGGCTCTTGGGCGTGAAGTGACTGTAACAGGGCAGATACACTGCTTTCAGAATGACAGAAGGATAAATAAGAACAAAGTCACTGAAGCCAAAATTGAGACAACTTTTAGTGGTCACACCAGTCCAATGGAACATGGAGCTGGCATAGAAGGAACAAATGGAAACATCCAAAATGTAAAGGAGACAAAAGCTATGAATTGGGAGCCCGGGTGTCCAGAGGAGGGGGGGGGGGCAGTCTGTGGATGTTCCCCTCTTCTCAATATGCCCACCACTCCTCAAAGACGGTCACCCCCCTTGCATATGACTATCACTTCATGAAATGATTCTCTTAAAGTCCCCCACTACACAATTTTAAAAAATAATGTGGCTTTATCCTACTCAGGTGCATGCATGCTAAGTTGCTTCAGTCCTGTCCGACTATTCCTGACCCTATGGACTGTAGCCCACCAGGCTCCTCTGTCTGTGGGACTCTCCAGGCAAGAATACCAGAGTGGGCTGCCATGTCCTCCTCCAAGGGATCTTCCTAACCCAGGAAGATAAAATCAATCCAGAGCCTCTTATGTCTCCTGCACTGGCAGGGGTGTTCTTTTTCACTAGTGCCACCTGGAAAGCCCATTCTACTCAGGAGCATTATCTATAATTTGAGTAGCTCTAGGTCATCTAGAGACATTTTTCAGTGGAAATGAAATTATATATGCCCTCCTCTTGTGAAATTCCCAGAACTGGAAAATTCTGAGGGAAATCTGTGAATGGACACCCACTTTTCTAAGAATTCCCAGCCAGCTATCCAAATAAAGTCATATTCCTTGCCTCTGTACCTCGTCTCTGATTCACTGGCCTCTCAGGCAGCCAGAGCGAGTTTGGACTCAGTAAGAATACAATATTTCACTTCTTCGTCTCTCTGTACCATGAGTCTTCAATGTACCTGCAGATGTAGAAAGGGTATTCAAGATTTGCCATCTTCCAGTGCAGTGTGCTGGGTTACAGAGTTTCCAGCATCTGAGAGAAGGCAACAGGCCAGCTAGAAACAGCAGGTTCGGGACTTTTACAAGTGTTTGAGGCTGGAGAGGAGAGTATAGGACCCCATACACGACCCAGGCAGAATTTCCCCTCTTCTTCCTGCCTCTTTAAACCTCAGAGAGATGGACAGAATCTCTACACTCTATCTTTAAATATAGTTCAAGATGAGGAGGAAAAAGTGATTCCAGAAAGGGTTAAAGGATGTTGAGCAAATTCATGATCACAGTAAACAGAAAATCTGTGCTCATGTCCCCATGTTAACCATAAACCAGATATATTATTAATGGCATAGCAACTATGCTAATAAACTTCAAGGAGGAAATAAAAAAGATATAGAGGAAAATTTATAGCCTTAGATGCTTATATTAGAATATCCAGAATACATAAAGAAATCTAAAAATCAGTAACAAAAAGACAGTTTAAAAATGGTAAAATAATTAAACAAGAATTTTCTAAAGAAAAAAAATTCAAAAGGGCCAAATAACATAAGGAAAGGTGTTAGACCTCAGTAGCAATCAGGAAAATGAAACTTAAAACCATAATGATATATAAGTGTAGAATCACTATTTTGGCAAAAATTTAAAGCCTGGCAATTCCAAGGGATGGCAATGATACTGAGTAACAGGAATCCTCAAACAAAGCTGCTAGGATTCTATGTTAACTGGAACAAATACTTTGGAAAATTATTTGACATTGGTAACTATAATTGAACATGTTCATATCCTATGACCTAAGAGCTTCCCTCCTGAAGAATATTCTATGTTTCAGAAATGTGAGTGTATATATACCAGTAGACACAGAGGATAATACTCATCAACAAAAACTGGAGGACTTCCCTGGTGGTCCAGTGGATAAGAATCCGCCTGCCAATGATGTGTACATGAGTTCGATCCCTGGTCCAGGAAGATCCCACATGCTTCAGAGCAACTAAGCCCATGTGCCAAAACTACTGAAGCCTGCCCACTCTAGAGCCCAAGCTCTGCAACAAGAGCCACCACAATGCGAAGACCGTGCAGCACAATCAGAGAGAAGCCCCGCTCGCTGCAACTAGAAAAAGCCTGCACACAGCAACAGACACAGTGCAACCAAAAACAAAATTATAAAAAACAAAACTGGAAACCAACCAGTGTCCATTTACTGTAGAAAGGATAAATGCATTACAGTCTACTCAGCGGCATCCTGGAAGGCATTTAATAACAGCAGGGGTGGGGGTGGGGGGTAAGTCCTGATTTGTAGACAATTTTTGTGATGTAAATACTCCCATCATGGCCGATTTTAGGCTCCCAACATGGTATTAACCAGCCTGCAAAATTCCTGAACATTCAACAGTCAGCTCCTCTGAGCCTGTACAAGCCGGTTCCAACACATGATTAAGCAATACTCATACCCTGGAACCCTAGACAGCAGTAAAAATGAATGAACTCAAGCTCCATGCCCCAACGTGGATGAATCTCACAAACAAATCTCAAAAGAATGCACAGACTATGATTCCATTTACATACAGTTCAAAATAGGCCAAATTAAATCAGAATGTTTAGGGATGTGTACTTAGGAGGCCAAAGTATAAACAATAGCATGGGAGAGATCACCATAAAAATGAGGCTATGATTAACTCTCATGAGGAAGAAGGGATTATAAATGGAAAAGGGCATGTGGTGGACGTGTGGGGCGCTGGCAGAGTTTTGTTTCCTGACCTTGGTGGATTATATGGGTATTCTCTCTAAAAGAATTTGTTAAATTATAAATTATGTGCATCTTTGTGTGTACAGGTTAACATCACTACTGTGCTCCAGTCTGCTGATCCTGCCTCCTCATACCAACTTGTGCTATTGCTTCCCAACTTCACATTCAGTGAGACATGCTGGTAGCTAGAAATAAGCTGTTTCTGATTTCTGGGACTATTTATACCACTGTAATGGGCAAACAAAAGTCAGTGCTTTTCTTTCTTCTTTTTTAGAACTGTCTTAACAGTCCAATATTATATTTAACTGACTTAACAGCTAAATATAATAGTTAAAAATTATCTCAAAACTGATTTATTTAGGCATTTATTTTCCCAAGACTGCATACCCTCAATAATCTCAAGGAAAAATGGCATTAAAAAAAAATAAAAACTAAACATGACAAGATCTCTGCAATGAAAAAAGGCTTCAGAGTTAGAGAATGAACTGAGAGAACTATAAAGTGTTTGGGACTCCTAATTATTTCATGTGTAATAAAAGCTATCACACTGATGGTAAAATGAAGGACCTAAGGACCGGTCATCTTTCCTTAAAAAAAAATGTTCTCAATGAACACTTAGCAAGATGGTGAAAGATACAGTGGATCAGGAACATTTTGAGTCTACCATTCAACCTCACTGTCTCAGTAAATTCATACTAAAAGTGGCAATAAATGTTAAACTATATCAATTCTTTGACACCTATTTTTGGCAGCTCTACTTAGTAACTACAGTCATAACTTATATAACAGTGAGAAAACATTGTTATTTTCTACACACTTATGCGAGTCTATGTTCTTAAGAGTTTTTAACCCTAGTAAAGAGTTATAGGATACCATTTATTGTTTATTTTGGCTCTCCTGATGGTTTATGATTTAAAAATCTTATTTTACATTAAAATAAGCCCAGATATACTACACTGCAGAATAAGAAAAGTTTCAGTGGTTTTCAAGGTAAATCACAAATCTGCAGAGCACTTGGGGCTTGTGAGTGGCTTCTTTAGGCAATAACTTCAAATTCCTTGGGAGGGTGGAGCACAGAAGCTCTATAGCTGTATTTAGTGGAAAGGTTTCCACTGTTATGGAAGGAATTCAATGAGGAAAGATTTTTTAATTATAAAATATGACCATTTTAGTTCAAGTATGAATCTGAAAATAATGGATCTGGTTAGATGTTAATTCTAATTTAATGATCTAAATCTAATCGAAAATGGATTTGGTAAGATGTTAATTGATTAGATGTTAGATGGTTTTTCCAGTAGTCACGTATGGAAATAAGAGTTGGACCAGAAAGAAGGCTAAGTGCTGAAGAATTGATGTTTTTGAACTGTGGTGCTGGAGAAGACTCTTGCGAGTCCCTTGGACTGCAAGGAGATCAAACTCATCAGTCCTAAAGGAAATCAACACTGAATACTATTAGAAGGACTGATGCCGAAGTTCCAGTATTCTCGCCACCTGATGTAAAGAGCTGACTCATTGGAAAAGACCCTGATGCTGGGAAAGATTGAAGGCAGGAGGAAATGGGGACAATAGAGAATGAGATGATTGGATGGCATCATCGACTCAGTGGACATGAGTTTGAGCAAGCTCTGGGAGATAGTGAAGGAGAGGTAAGCCTGGCATGCTGCAGTCCATGGGGTCACAAAGAGTCAGACATGACTTAGCGAAGAAATAACAAAGATGCTAATATTCTCATGTATAAACATGCAATGTAGAAAATAGCTTGACTGGAAAATACTGTTTTTATTTGGGGGCAGGGTGCTGTGAGGAGCAGGGGTGGGAGAGGTCCCTGACTTTTTGAATGATTCTGATTCATTTGTTGTCATTGAAAACCTAAGTATTGGGACCAGATAACCATAGAATTTAGTTATGTTCCCACTGGTTCCTGAGAGGAGTGGTTTACCTTGAGCGGAGTGGGATGGGGGTGGAGGAGACTTGACCGTGGGAAAGTGCCTCCCTCAAGCTCTGTCAGGACTAAACCTAAGTCATCGTAAGAAAGGGAACCACCGCCCCCAGTTAAGGAATCTCTTTTTCTAGAAATCTCTTTGTGTTTGTATGAAGTATTTCTATATATAAGACTAGAATTGGTTAGTGACATGCAACTCCACTTGGCTGAACTTTCTACACAATTATTTCCACCACAATCATGGTATACCATAGTGTGAAGATGTACTGAAATCCAACCACAGGCACTGTTGCTCCAGAGTTGGTTTTTGTATTCTAAGCCACATAAGAGAATTATTTCACAACTATTTTCAGTTGAAGGTGGTTTGTGGGAAGAAGAGAGTGGTATATCAGAATTATTGGTGGAGCTCTTCAAAAACCAAAACGTACAATCCAATCCAACCTAATATTCCTACCTTCTCAATCAGAATTTCCTAAAGGATGCTGCTGCTGCTGTTGCTAAGTCACTTCAGTCGTGTCTGACTCTGTGCGACCCCATAGATGGCAGCCCACCAGGCTCCCCCTTCCCTGGGATTCTCCAGGCAAGAACACTGGAGTGGGTTGCCATTTCCTTCTCCAATGCGTAAAAGTGAAAAGTGAAAGTGAAGTCACTCAGTCATGTCTGACTCGTAGCCACCCCATGGACTGTAGCCTACCAGGCTCCTCTGTCCATGGGATTTTCCAGGCAAGAGTACTGGACTGGGTTGCCATTGCCTTTTCCGCCTAAAAGATGAGATGGGCAATTTTGTTTGAAAATGTTGATTCTGATACACACGTCCTGGTGGAGAAGTATGTGAGATGGGAAAGCTGGCTTATGAGAACTGGGGGCAGGAGGACAAGGGAGCCTTCTTCCCCATCTTTCCAGAAACTCAATACATTCAACAAAGCCCCATTCGACAAAGGAAAGAAAAGAAAGAATCCCTGACTTTAAGAAGCTTGTGTTCTACAGGACAGTTGAGAATTCAAATGTGAGCCCCATGAACAAAAAGGCCACAACACAAAGCAGATGCGGGCAACTTCTAGAGCTGGCCTGCGCCTTCTGGTGTAATTAATGAGCCAGCACCCATAGAGTCAGAGAATTTTTGGGTGTCACCCTGGTGAGGTTACCAAGGCACAGTGCAACTCAGAATGCTGAGGATGAGCCACTCAGATATCAGAAAAGGGTGTCTTCAACCACAGCAGACTGAGGGGTTTCCAACTTTCACGGCCATAGTGGGGTACAGAGCTGGAAGAAGGATGCCCCTTGTAAGGGTGGCACTGATCCTCTAGCCCCCACCACAAATAAAGACCTTGCTACCATATGATCCAGCAACTGCACTCCTGGGCATATATCCAGAGAAAGCCATACATCAAAAAGATATATGCACCCAATGTTCATTGCAGCACTACTCACAACAGCCAACACAGGGAAGCCATCTTAATATCAATCAACAGATGAATGGATAAAGAAGACGTGGCACATATATATGCAATGGAATATTACTCAGCCATAGAAAAGAATGAAATAATGCCATTTGTAGCAGCATGGATGGACCCAGAGATTATCATACTAAATGAAGTAAATCAGACCGAGAAAGACAAATATCATGATATCACTTTCACGAGGAATCTAAAAAATGATACAAATGAATTTACCTACAAAACAGAAATAGACTAACAGACTTAAAAAAACAAATTTTGGTTACCAAAAGGGAAAGGTGAGGGAAAGAATAAATTAGGAAGTTGGGATTAACAATACATACTACTATATATAAAATAGATAATCAACAAGGACTTATTGTAGAGCATTGAGAACTCGACTCAAAACTCTGTAATAATTGATATGGGAAAGGAATTTGAGAGATACACGTATATGCATAAATGAATCACTTTGCTATACGTGAAACTAACATAACATTGGAAATCAACTATACACCAACATAAAATAAAAATTAAAGAAGACCTTGGTCTCCTCTCCATACAGAAGACCCTGCTGGATTGCAGTGAGCTAGTGAGGTGTGCGTGCTCTTCTGCTAAAACAACTCGGAAGTTCATTTAGAGACCATTGGGGAGTTGCCCACTTTTTCTCACCCCACAGCCATCCCAACTAATTCAGGTCCTCCCTTCCTTAAACAAGAGATGCTCCCGTTTGGGATGAACAAAAGGTGCATTTTCTCTTTGCATGGAGTAGATGGAAACCTGCTCAAAATCCTTTCCCTTGGAAAACCACCCATATTGTGTGGGTGTAACATTGGCTGTTGTAATGCTGGTCCGTCCTGGGTTTTGGGGTGGGAATGTCCACCCCTCTGGCCCCAGGGGTGGCCACGGGATAAACACAAGAGCAAATTAACCATTCAACCTCCTTGGTCACAGTCATTCAAGGGTAGGTGTGTGACTCAAGCCAGAAAAACCAGCCTTGAGATTTCCCTGGCAGCCCAGGAGCTAAGATACCGAGTTCCCAATGCAGGGGGCCCAGGTTGGATCCCTGGTCACAGAACTAGACCCAGAGATCCTGCAGGCTGAAATGAAGATTGAAGACCTCACATGCTGCAATCAAAGATCCAGCACAGCCAAATAAATATTTTTCAAAAATCAGCCTTACCTGTTTCTGCAATGCTCAGAAAAGACGATCTCTTCCACTGGGATCACAAGCTGTTAAGAAGGATTCTGTGAGGCCACAGCCTCCAAGGGCCTTCTTTCCCTCTATTTAGAAAGACCTGTACAGAGAAAAGAAGAGCTAAGAAATATGGAGAGAGTTCCCTGGATACATCTAAATACAGCCCCAATGGATGGACTTGTCAGTTATATAAACCCATTGATTCACCTTTTTGTTTTGCTCCAATTGTTTGAGTTGGGTTTTTGTCATCTGTAAGAAAAAAAAATCTATTTATCTATTACAGTCTCCCAGTTAATAAAATAAAAATACAGGATGCCCAGTTGAATTTGAATAATTTCTTAGTATAAGTATGCCCAAAATATTTCATAGGACACACTTACACTTTTAAAAAACTCAGTTTCCGAAATCTAAAATTTCACTGGGCATTCTGTATCATATCGGATGTATAATGTATGTCAAAAGGCTTTTTAAATCCTTTACTCTGAGAAGTATGGAATATTTTCTGCCATATCAGTAAACAAGGACGTCACAGTCATCAGCGGCTCCAGCCCTCCAAATGTCAATTCCTGAGCCCTAGGGACACTCAGGAAAGAGAAAAGTACCTGCACAACCTGGCAGCCATTAGGCTCTTGCCACTCCCTAGAGTGAGCTCTGAGGAACTCAGGATGTGAAAAACACAGGACACTGGCCCCAGAAAGCTGAGATGCATTTACAAAAAGACCGATTTCAATGAGCCCAGACTCTTGCACCTTCCCATACAAAGGAAAGTGCTAAATTCCTTGAGACATCTGATTTTAATTCATGAAAATATTTTTGATGTTCAAACTACCTGCCCTTTGTTGCAAACTTCTATATAACCTGACCCATCCTTGGAGAGTTCTCTCAGGGTTAAGTGAGATGTCGTCTCCTGCGGACTTGAAGTCCTAAAAATTCCCACCAAATAAAATATAACTCTCAACTTTTAGGTTGTGACTATTTTTTAAGCCAACAACTCAAAAGGGAAGAGACTTCACCTGGTGGATTTAGCAGAGAGAAGACTGAGAACCACAGCAGCATCTGAACTTAATCTTTCTTTTCCGCATCACCCCTGCTTTGTGTAAACCAAATGAGGGCAGTAAGAAGTTCCTCATCAGATCTAGAAATGCTTCAGCTGGGCCAGTGAGGCCCCCCCTATGCCCAGCACTCAAATCATATGTGCATGCAAGCTCAGTCATGTCTCTTTGCGACCCAATGGACTGTAGCCTGCCAGGACCCATGACATGGGATTTCCCAGGCAAGAATATTGGAGTGGGTTGCCATCCCTCCTCCAGAGGATCTTCCTGACCCAGGATTCAAACCTGTGTCTCCTGCACTGGCAGGAGGATTCTTTACCACTGAGCCACTTGTGAAGTCCCTCAAACCATCTGAGGAAGCTTTAAACATTCCCACTGAGAGGTCACCCCCAGACCAACTCCATTAGAACCAGCAAAACTCACATGAGTGATTTCAATGATCATTCACGTCCAAGAACCACTGAACTAATCCTTAAGAAAGCCAGCCAAATTGTAGGAGTTCAAACCAAAGATGAGAAAGGTCATCCTGACATGCCCCCCCTTCCCAGCCCTCAACCAGGGGGTGAGCAGGAGTGAGCAAAGCACCCCGGGTGGGGATTAGCCAAGAAGGCAGCCTGCAGGCTTGGATGCCGTGGGGAGGGCCTGCCACAGGGCCTTCATCCCAGGCTTGCCCAGGCCTGGTCACGTGGTCAGCAGGTGTTCAGGCCACAGAGAAGCAGACATGGAGGCCCAGCCATGCTCACAATCAGCTCCAGAATAAACAAGTGTGTGACATAGTTTCCTGCCTGCCCACAGCTCAGGGCCTGCTCCCCGAGGGTGAGGGAGGGGACAGGCAGGTGTGGTGGGGCAGGTCCCTAGAGGAGTTCTTGAGATAACCAACTGCAGCCTCTCCTTCAGGCTCTTGCATGTGCAGACAGCCCACCCCTCACGTCGGGATCTGCCACCTTGCATCCCCGCGGGCTCCAGATCCTAATCCACGACTTTCTATTCCTGTACCTTACTTTCAGAGGAGCAGGTCTATTTCAGAGCCTCAAAATCACCAACAAGGTGCCCGGGAAGGGGACTCCTCACCCACCCCTGAGTCTGCACAGCATTCTTCAGCTGCCAACACAATCTCTGCCCATCACATCCCTCCACCTTTGAGGGAGGAAACCAAGTCTATTCCTTTTCAGACTATTTTTAGAGCAGTTTTAGGTACAAAGCAAAAATGAGGGGAACGTGAAGCGATTTCCCATCTACTCCCGGTCCCCAGACATGGGTGGGCTCCCCCCTCATCAACATCCCCCACCAGAGCAGAGCATCTGCTGTAACTGATGGACCTACATGTGTGTCTCAAAGCGGTGTCACCACTTGGAACACTGCCCTAAGTCCATAGTCTACACAAGGGTTCACTCTTGGTGTTGTATGTTCTATGATAGGGTTCGGACAAGTACATGACGACTTGTATTCACCATTACAGTATCATACAGAGTATTTTCACTGCCCACCAAAATCCTCTGTGCTCCACCCGTTCATCCTTCTCTCTCAGCTCACCTCGGCAACCACGGCCCAACCATGTCTATTGTCGATTAGGTCCTTAGAGCTCCTGCCATTCTCCTAGGCATGCTGAATGCATCAGACACAAACAATCGACCAACGGAAAGGAAACATCTGTAATTGCCCGAGTCCACTGACTTGGAACAACACTGCCCTTTCCAGCTGTTAATGCTAGACGGCCAGGCTTGGGGAAAACTGAATCCTGGGTGAACATCCATCCCAGTGGTAGGATGACCCTGAGATGACACAGAGATGACCCCAGGCGAGGTCCAGGGCGGGCTGGTGACTGGTTTCCGCAGTCGTTGCTGGTGGGTTCGGGTCACTTCCCAGAAGCCACTGCTACCCCTCTGCACTCGGCTGGGATGCTCAGTTCTAAACCAACACCCTTTCAAGTTTAAAAGTCCCTCTGCCTGGACAAAAAGGGAATACAAAGGGGATAGGGCAAAACAGGAGCATTCTGAACTCTACTGCAGTTAGGCTTCAAGGTAAATAAGTCCTATCTTATGCTAACCCTGCCTCTGATGCGCCCCACCAGCAAGC